>NC_057813.1:39005553-39006300 GCF_018294505.1 Triticum aestivum | reverse complement strand
AAGCATCTATGCTCATTTTTTTTGTAAAGTTAATCACAACTATTAAAAATAAGTCATTAAAAATAAGTCATTAAAAATAAGCATATATGCTCATTTTTTAGTTAAGTTAATCACAACTATTAAAAATAAGTCACTAAAAATAAGCATCTATGCTCATTTTTTAGTTAAGTTAATCACAACTAATAAAAAAGAGGCGCAATGCTCGTTAATTTGCTTCAAGCCTTTCGGAATAGTGTCAACTGCACTGCACATAGCTCTGTGCAGTCTACCCTATTCCTCAAGGCTTGAAGCTAACCAACGTGCAGGTGAGCATTGAGCCTCTTCTTCATCGTCTCTGCACTCAGGGCTTATAAACAGCTGTGAGTGCCTCTCGCTTGGCGAGGTGGGACTAAAAAAATAGCTGCAGAAAGAATCAACTAAAAAACAGCTGCAGAAAAAAAATTAGACAGGTCCATTGGTACCGTTTGGTGGCGCCAACCGGTACCAATGCACCTCTTTGGTACCGGTTGGTGCCATCAACCGGTACCAATGCGCCTCTTTTGTCCCGGTTGGAGCCACCAACCGGGACCAAAGGTCATCGTTTCCCGCCCTTTGGGCTGCCGAAAAGTGGCCTTTGGTCCCGGTTGGTGGCTCAAACCGGGACAAAAGAGGGGCATTGGTCCCGGTTTGCGGCACGAACCGGGACCAAAGCCTTTGCTATATAAGTAGCACTGCCGCCCCGCCCCGACTTCGATCTCTCCCGACGCC
>NC_057813.1:38996703-39004642 GCF_018294505.1 Triticum aestivum | reverse complement strand
TTGGGTGATATTATTGTTGAATATGCATGTTTGTATGTTCATATATATGCAAAGATCGAATATGTCAAATTTTTATTATTTTTTTCTTTTCATAGAATCTTTATGATTTTTTTCTGTTGTAATTTTGTTTATAGAATTTTAATGATTTTTTTGTTCATAGTATTTAGAAAAAGGAAAAAATTAAGAAGAGAAAGTGTTTAATATAATTAGTTAGAAAAATACTAGTTTGTTTTTAGTAAGTACTACTTTATTTTATTTATAGTAAGTGCTTCATATATAGTTGAACTAGCTAGTTGATTTAATAAACTACTTTATTTTACTATATATAGAAGTAGTTTGTTTTTAGTAAGTACTACTTTATTTATTTATAGTAAGTGTTTAGTAGTTGAACTAGCTAGTTGATTTAATTAATAAAACTACTTTATTTAACTATATATATAGAAGTAGTTCCCGCATCGACGTCGGCGATGCCTATCCCGCATCCTCGTCGTCGTCGACTCGGCGGTGGAGGCTTGCTTGATCAGGGCCATGTTCGGGAATGGGCTCCTCCGGGCTGGTATTGGGAGGAGCTACCTTCCGGGGGACGTAGGTTGGTGAGGAGGCAGCCCGTTGTTGACCCGATCCTTGTTTGGTGGCGGTCACGTGGGCCAGTGACGGTGCCGAGGCTTCTGGACACCGCGGAGGTGGTACGTCACCGTGTCAGCGAGGAGGACGAGCACGTCCATCGCTACATGGTTGCATTGGAGGCCAGGTTCGATAATACCTGGGAGGTTCTTTAGGGATCTCACTGGAGCTATGATCCTGTGATGGTTCCTTATCTTTAGGTGTCCACCGCCCGCGTCGGTACCCGTCGGGCGCTACGGTTCTAGTTGTATTAGTGATGCTATATTAGTGATAATATTCGACGATGTACGGAGACAAAGAGATGATGTACTTTTTCTTATAATTATTGAATGCATGCTAATTTGAATACTACTTTATTTTATGATCTGGGTTTACTTATTTTATGATTTAGTTTTGCTTATTGAATGCTCATATTGGATAAGTTCTCCTTCATTCCCATGTGCTAGACAATTTGTTGTTATAATGCACTCGGGAATGAAAGGAGGAGCTATGTACATCACCGATAGTCAAACCATGATTAATAATAATGATCTAATTTAATATTTGAATTATGAACATAGGCCGGAAATGTCGTACTTATCGGACGATGAAAACCGCCCAGGGGAGTGCGACTGGTGCCACGACGACCGAGGTATCTGCGACAGGTTCATTGAGATGGACGAAGATCGTCGCTTCAGCATTAAGCTCGAGGAGACCTTCGATGTTCATACGGTACGCAACCGACGACAATAGTTTTTTTTCATAATTAATCATGACTTCAACTATTTTAATCATGACAATATTTTTCATCTTTTCCAATTCGACTAGCTTATCCCATGTTTTGCAAGACGCTATGTCTGGGAGAGGATGGGTTTTGAAGACCATGAAAGTTTTGAAACCAAAAAAATTATCCTAAGTACCCATCATGGTGTGGATTTTCAAGTAAAGTTGTACAATGCTCAGAGTGTAACCCATTTTGGTTGCAAAAATTGGGAAGCACTTTGCAAGATGTATGGTCTTGATAAGGGTATGCTTGTCACCATGGATCTTGGTGATCCTACAATCGAGCAAGAGAGACCTTCGATTTGGGTCCTTGTGGATACACCTCCAATTCTTCCCCCATGTGAGCTTAACATAGTTATTAAGTAATTTATATTGTTTATTTCAAAATAGTTGACAACTTATCTCCATTGACATCTTATTTTCATTCTTCAAAGAATGTGCGGAAGATGGTAGACAGAACCTACTACAGCGAAGGCTCCGAATTAACTTATCAGGAGAAAATCATCTGGTCGGATTTTATACTGATCTTGAGAATTACAATATCTACAATCAAACTCCTCATCATTATGGTAAATACGTGCCACTTGTGCACGTGTTGAACTACGGTAACTACCATGGAGATACCCTGGTAAGATTATTTTTTACTATTACAACATCCGTGCATCTTTTTGCACACTTCTAGAACTAGTACATCATTGCTAACTACGAAGTTATTACTATGTTTTTCAACAGATAATCCCGAATGATTGTGTGCCTCATCTGATGTATATGCATGGTAGCCTTCATGTTTTGAACGTACAACCAGGTCATCCTACGAATCTCAACTGTCCATACCGGGTTTCTAAAAGAAGTGGAGACATAACAATCAAAGAATGGAAAAAATGTATGGACAGTCGTAAGGAGCTTCTTGGAAGCAATAAGCAGCGAAGGGCAAGAATTGGAGACAGGATGATCGCCATTCTTCATAATGGAGAGTCAGGGTCTATATTGTTTTATGCTATTTTACCTTAAGGGTGTTTAGGTCCTACCTGAGATACTGATGATCATGTGCTAAGAACAATTATGTAGGGTTGGGTTCAATGACTATGAGGATGACGATTGTATGACTTATTATTAATAACGAGTAGAAGTTGTATGATGATGCCTGATTAGTAGGACTTGTTATTATATATGATGATGTATGATGCGAGCATGCATGAGCATGTTATATCTGCGGGTGCAATGAACATAGCAGCATCGTTGATAAACCAAGGACGAAGATATAAGAGAGGACACTTCTCTCTATTAGCTAGCTAATAACAACCTAAAAATAACCCCCAAAACCCCTAAAGCAGCCACTTTTGTAAAAAAAATTGACTTTTGGTCCCGGTTGGAGCCACCAACCGGGACCAAAGGCCCCCTGACTGGGCTCGGCGCACAGGGCCACGTGGAGGCACATCTTTCCCGGTTCGTGTTTGAACTGGGACTAATGGGTGGAAGTATTAGTAACGACCCATTAGTCCCGGTTCATGAACCGGAACTAAAGGCCCTTACGAACCGGGACTAATGGGTGTTTTTCTACGAGTGTAAATTAAGACCGTGTATTTCTTCAATAGGAGGTAAATTCTTAACATCTTCAGCTTTAATACCTTTTTCTTTCATAGATTTCTTTGCTTCTTGCATATCTTCGGGACTGAGAAATAGAACACCTCTCTTCTTCGAAGTTGGTTTAGGAATAGGCTCAGTAATTGGCTCTGGAGCTGGCTCAGAAGGTGACTCAGGAGGTGCCCAATTATTTTCATTTGTCAACATATTATTCAATAGAATTTCAGCTTCATCCGGTGTTCTTTCCCTGAAAAGAGAACCAGCACAACTATCCAGGTAATCTCTGGAAGCATCAGTTAGTCCATTATAAAAGATATCAAGTATTTCAGGTTTCTTAAGAGGATGATCAGGCAAAGCATTAAGTAACTTGAGGAGCCTCCCCCAAGCTTGTGGGAGACTCTCTTCTTCAATTTGCACAAAGTTGTATATTTCCCTCAAAGCAGCTTGTTTCTTATGAGCAGGGAAATATTTAGCAGAGAAGTAATTAATCATATCCTGGGGACTTTTCACACAACCAGGATCAAGAGAATTAAACCATATCTTAGGATCACCCTTTAATGAGAACGGAAATATTCTAAGTAAATAAAGGTAGCGCGATCTCTCATCATTAGTAAACAGGGCGGCTATATCATTTAGCTTAGTAAGATGTGCCACAACAGTTTCAGATTCATAGCCATAAAAAGGATCAGATTCAACCAAAGTAATTATGTCTGGATCAACAGAAAAATCATAATAATCCTTATCAGGAACACAAATAGGTGAAGTCGCAAAAGCAGGGTCGGGTCTCATTCTATCTCTAAGAGATTCTTTACTCCATTTAATTAGCAACCTCTTAAGTTCGTATCTATCCTGGCAAGCAAAAATAGTTGCAGAAGATTCAGCATCAGAAAGATAACCCTCAGGAATAGCAGGCATATTTTCATCATCACTATCATCATCGTATTAAGGTTCAATAATTTCTCTTTCTCTAGACCTAGCAATTTGTTCATCGAGAAATTCACCATGGGGCACAGTATTATCAAGCATAGTAGTAGTTTCATCATAAGTATCATGCATAGCAGAAGTGGCATCATCAATAACATGCGACATATCAGAATTCATAGCAGAAGCAGGTTTAGGTGTCGCTAGCTTACTCATAACAGAAGGAGAATCTAGTGCAAGGCTAGATGGCAGTTCCTTACCTCCCCTCGTAGTTGAGGGCAAAATAGTAGTTCGATCGTCTTTCAAGTTCTTCATAATGTCCAGCAGATATAAATCCCAAGTGACTCAAAGAATAGAGCTATGCTCCTCGGCAACGGCGCCAGAAAAAGGTCTTGATAACCCACAAGTATAGGGGATCGCAACAGTTTTCGAGGGTAGAGTATTCAACCCAGATTTGTTGATTCGATACAAGGGGAGCCAAAGAATATTCTCAAGTATTGGCAGCTGAGTTGTCAATTCAACCACACCTGGAAACTTAGTATCTACAGCAAAGTGTTTAGTAGCAAAGTAATATGATAGTGGTGGTAACGGTAACAAAAGTAAAGATAGCAAAAGTAATGTTTTTGGTATTTTGTAGTGATTGTAACAGTAGCAACGGAAAAGTAAATAAGCGAGAACCAGTATATGGAAAGCTCGTAGGCACCGGATTAGTGATGGATAATTATGCCAGATGCGGTTCGTCATGTAACAGTCATAACATAGGGTGACACAGAACTAGCTCCAGTTCATCAATGTAATGTAGGCATGTATTCCGTATATAGTCATACATGCTTATGGAAAAGAACTTGCATGACATCTTTTGTCCTACCCTCCTGTGGCAGCGGGGTCCTATTGGAAACTAAGGGATATTAAGGCCTCCTTTTAATAGAGAACCGAAACAAAGAATTAGCACATAGTGAATACATGAACTCCTCAAACTATGGTCATCACCGGGAGTGGTCCCGATTATTGTCACTTCGGGGTTGCCGGATCATAACACATAGTAGGTGACTATAGACTTGCAAGATAGGATCAAGAACACACATATATTCATGAAAACATAATAGGTTCAGATCTGAAATCATGGCACTCGGGCCCTACTGACAAGCATTAAGCATAGCACAGTCATAGCAACATCAATCTCAGAACATAATGGATACTAGGGATCAAACCCTAACAAAACTATCTCGATTACATGATAAATCTCATGCAACCCATCACCGTCCAGCAAGCCTATGATGGAATTACTCACGCACGGCGGTGAGCATCATGAAATTGGTGATGGAGGATGGTTGATGATGACGACGGCGACGAATCCCCCTCTCCGGAGCCCCGAACGGACTCCATATCAGCCCTCCCGAGAGAGATTAGGGCTTGGCAGCGGCTTCGTATCGTAAAACGCGATGATTTCTTCTCTTTGATTTTCTTCTCCCCGAAAGCCAATATATGGAGTTGGAGTTGGCGTCGGAGGGCCACCAGGGGTCCCACGAGGTAGGGGGGCGCGCCCAGGGGGGCGCCCCCCACCCTCGTGAGCAGGGTGTGGGCCCCCTGGTCTTCATATTTGGCGAGGATTTTTTGTTGTTTTTTCTAAGGTGTTCCGTGGAGTTTCAGGTCAATCCGAGAAATTTTATTTTCTGCACATAAAACAACACCATGGCAATTCTGCTGAAAACAGCGTCAGTCCGAGTTAGTTCCATTCAAATCATACAAGTTAGAGTCCAAAACAAGGGCAAAAGTGTTTGGTAAATTAGATACGATGGAGACGTATCAACGACGAATCCTCATCAGGGGAGGTGGACGAGGGACGTCGAGCTGTTGCGGTGGACGACATCGTCGGGGAAGAGGCTCCGGCTGGGCAACGGTGAGTTGGCGGACGGAGGAGGGTGGGGTTTCACGGCTGGAGCGGAGAGGTTATGGCGGCCTGGGATTTCGAATGGCGAAAAGGGGGCGATGGGAGGGGGTGAACCATGACTTAGGGACGCGCTTTTCCAAAATGTAGGGTGTTTTACGAAAGTACCCCCCCCCACCGATTTGAACTAGCGGCCCTTTCGGCTCAGGTTTAGAAGGGGGATTTTGCGTGTCGGGATTTGGCAGCTCGAGGGAGTTTTCGCGTGCGTTGTAATTTCGGGATAGCAAGGCACGGGTTGTGAAGGCGCTAGTTTTGGGAGCACGATATATGAATTTTCGGGATATAACAAGGTGCGGGTTGAATTTTAGGGACAAGCCTAACGTGTAGTAGTATTGTACTTGTATGTACCAAATCAATTCACACTTCCCTCAACCAAAAATAAAACTATTCACGCCACACGAAGAGAGAGTCTTGTCCCGTTTTGCTATACAAATGCTATTCAAAGCTACTCCCTCCTTCCATCTATATAGGGCCTAATGCGTTTTTCGATGCTAACTTTGACCAAATATTAGAGCAATAATATATGGCATGCAACTTACACAAAGCACACCGTTAAATTTGTCAGTGAAAGGTTCTCTCAATGATATAATTTTCACATTGTGCACGTCATGTACTATTAATCTTGTCAATAGTCAAAGGTGGTCTTAAAAACTCATTACGCCCTATATAGATGGAAGGAGGGTGTATGAATCCATGTTATGTCTAGTTAAATTTTTTCTCTTGCTGTATAATGCATGTAACCTACTCATACCAACATTTTAGTGCATTCCAAATGTCTATACTACCTCTGTAATTCGAACTAAATTTGAATCCGTTTCTCTATTTCAATAAGAATCTACAATCATGATTGTTGCCAACTTCAACCATCATTCGTGTATTACCTTAACACACCACATAATTACTATAGAGATAGATATGAACTATGTGTACTACATGAACTCGAATTCTATTTTCTGAATACACTTGATGTTGAATCCAAATAATAGTACATTTGATGTACAAACTATATATTCATAATCTAAACCATGTTCCATACGTACACCATGTTTATCACACAAAGTATAGTGCCCCGCCCCCTACATTATGACAAGTATTTAGACCTGAGTTGCAAAAACCACACATTAGCCCAAATTATAATCAATGTTCTACATTATGATATCTTCTTCAAGTATCCGTATCCACTTTTTTATAATGAATTATGATATTTGTTCGTCTTTTACACCTTCACGATCCTCTTCTATTTGTAGCTAGCTAGCGCTAATTTTCTATCGTTTATGCACACGCCCGCCCACCTCTCACCCACTCTTAGCGTCCCCTCCATCGCACATGTTCATTATTTCTCTTTGGGTCGTCCACCGGTGGTGTGTGCAGGCCCCCGGCTCCTTCTTTCCGGCACACACCGGTTGATATACCTCTCTAGCCAAGTGTGCCTACAACAAACACATATATACTTCCGCTCTTCTCTTCTCACCGTCCATGCCACCTATGTCCAATACGGTTCCACCAAGGTGCACACTCCCGCCCCTCTTTCCATTGATCACATACTCGCACACTCCTCCCCCCTCGACATGGTAGGCCTCTCGCACCACCTCCTAGCCGCACTCCTCTCCCCCTGTCTGTCTCTCCGGACCTTATTTGCTTCTAACACATGCAGGTGTGTATATGAACTGATCTCCCTACATATAGCCAGGTCGACTATAATTCGTTTTCCCCATGAACCGATACACTTACCTCGCTAGTTATGTCTCTCCCTTTCTCGGACACATGATGGTTGATCTTCCTATGTAGTTACGTATGCTTACCACAACCATATCGTCTCCCCTCATCATCCTTGCATACCTCTCGACCTGTATCTCACATGCATGTGCATAGACAGACAGACATCCCCCGCCCTCTCTTATTGATATTGCACTCATGCCCTCCGTTTGTCTAGCAGGCCTCTCCCACCATTTGTGAGATGCCACTCCACCACCAACCCTCCGACGCTCTACCTTTATCTTTATCCCAACCTTATTCCTCTGCTACACATATCCATGGATGTCGATCGATCTCCCTCAATACATAGCTAGGTCTCTCTCCTTCCCCACACATATACTAGTC
>NC_057813.1:38982524-38996339 GCF_018294505.1 Triticum aestivum | reverse complement strand
CACGAATAAAACTGCACCTCTGCCCTCTCAAAGTCCAGTAGGCCAGCCGCCCTGTATCTTTGACATGGGCAAACACGAATTCTGTGGCACTCTTTATCGATCGCGTAGCCACACACTTCATCCCTATTTTCAATTCTATCGATATCTCACGTCCATGACTCCGTTTCACACACATTGCATATGTTACGTTTTTCTGTTTGAGATATCATCAACACATTGCCTCTGTTTCGCACAAACCATCTCTCTCAGACACACCCACGTGCGTACCTGCACCTAAAGAAGAAGTGCATGCAGGACGCACGTACTCACGTCTCGTTCCCGGCCACACCCGCACGGGTACACGACGGAGTTTGTTTCTGTACAAAAAGGCAGCCCACGTGATAATTTGACACGTGTAGCGGTTGTTTACTCGAAGGAGGGTCGGGTACCATGCCTAGACAAAACAAAGTTCGACTTGACGCGTTAGTATTAAATAAAGTTATATATTCCTCAATGGCACATACAGAATATAAAACGATTGCCGTGGGGAAAATGGAAAAATGGGTTTGTCTCTCGTCACACCATCTCACACAAGGCGGCCGTGGCCTCTCTCTCTCTCAGCATTGGTCAGTGATCCGGCCGCATCCCGTCCGTCGGTGAAAAGGGAGGATGTGCATCATCTCTCCGTTCGACGGCGTCGAGGCAGCACGTCCCAATCTGCGGTACCCGTCGTTCTCTCTGACCAAGCTCTGGCGCGGTAGGGCCTTCGCCACTTGCTCGCTGCCGCAGTATGGGCAGATCCCGGCTGCCTCTGCCCTCCTTGTAACATCCCGATGACCCTCAGGTACAGCTTCCTCTGGCCTTGCTCCACTGCCCATCTTCCCACGTTGCTGCATGTGGATCTTCTTTAGTTGTTTGCTTAAATCATATCTCGGCCGACGTACTTTCCATCTTGCAATCTCGTCCTCAAACCATTTTTGATAAATCACCATGTGCTATCTTTCCCTCATTACATGGAATATGCTTCTTTTTTGTCGGTGTATGTGTCTTTAACTCGTGTTATTGGGTAGTAATTGTTTCCTTTCTACCTCCTTTTGCAAATAGGGCTATCCATTTTCACCTCGTTGCTATTGCGACCTTTTGGTGAACTGCACAAATCACTTTTTTCTTAAGAGTGTTTTGTGCAGTTTCGCCAAAATGTCACACGGGCAACATTTTTACATTTCTGTGGGGCTGCAGAAAGGGAGATTGGTTTTGCTATCCTCCTCATCCAACTCCGTGCCCGATCTTCTCCAACAAGAAGTTAGTCCTAAAGAGAGATCGTAGAGGTGATCGGCTTCTATTTATATGTGTTATGTTTCATCATCTAGTTCCACTATTATTGTAATCACACTGACTGGATATCTTAGCAAACAGGGATGGTCTGCTCAATTTTAGTGGGGCTGCACAAAATGATCGGATTGTGGTGTCCTCCATACACCTCTTTTTTGACTACAGAGCTGGGTGAAACTAGCTACCAAGCAATGAACACTGTGCCAAGGAAATGGAGCCATGCCTACGAACATCATTGATCAATTATATTTGTTTCTTTATGTGTACACCTTCTCACAACTTTGTCTTCATTTGTGATGTGAATATTGGCGTTGATCTGGGAACCATTGAGATGCATCAGCCATGGTAGCCATGGTAGTTTCATTTGTATTTGATGGAATGTTGTAACGAGATAATCTCGAGGCAAGACACATGAATCCTAAGTTGAAACCTTTTTTTCCTATGGGAACCAAAGTTGAAACCTTCATAGCATCACAATAAAATTTCATTAAAATTATGCATACATGTAAACAAATCCTGAAGGATTGATAGCAATGCCAGAAACAATTCATCATGCAGAAATATTGAGTGCACAACATATTGGACATCCTTCATCCGGCTCCACCTGCCATGCAACAATATTGAGTGCACAACACAACTTCAGGGAAAGATTCACCCCGGTTGTTGCACCACGGTAGTAATGACTAGTGAGCAGTCAAATCACTGAGCCCCACCTTCGCCACAGTATGTTGCTCCAACGAAGCAACCATCATTTGGAACTATTGTCGCACGCTCTTCCTCCCTCCTCCATTTGCATTCACCCTTCCTTCTGCCATTGTTCGATCGTCTTCTCCATAGAGGGAACAGGTCGGAAATGACCCCGTTATTCTTGCCCCGATCTGAAAGATGACGTTGTGGAGGAACTCATTGATCGGTGCAATGTCATCACCTCAGCTAGCATGGCAGGTTCGTTCAAGACCATTCTCGACTCAACTAATAACATCATTATATGGAACCCAAGGGTCAAGGAGCGGTTTGATCTCCCCTATCTTCTTCGCCGTGACCCTAATGACTGGCGCTGGGACGACGGAGGCCTCGCCTTGTGCAAGTTGATGCCGCTGGATAATGATACATATGATGTTAAGATGCCATCGCTTGAGGGCAAGGATTGGGCAGGTGCAAATGGAGATTGGGTTGTTTATATTGGGTACAACTGCGAGTGGTAACTTGTGAATGTGTACACTCATCACCGGGTTCCACTTCGAAAAATCTGAGCAGACTGCCCAGAGGTTGAGCACACCGGTATTGTATGCACATTCAAATACGATCATGGTGACTGTCTTCTACGGAAGATAGCAATTTGTCGAGTTCTCAACCCCTCTTGGAATTACAAGAACTATGAAGTTGTTGTTGTCTTCGACAAGCTTGTTGCCGTCCTTTGTGGTTCGACTCGATGGATATTGCTCAAAAATCAGTTTCTATACACGGATGTGTACTGTGATGCAATTCAATACGAGGGTGTTGTGTTTGCTTCCACCACTCATGGCACTGTTTTTTCATGGGATACTCATAGTTTTGGTACGTTTGTCTTCCACCGTAATTATAATTGTTTCATCCACATTCATGTGGGTTAGCAAGTTTCCCTTTACTAATTAACCTTCTTCTTGTGTTTCCAAGGTCCTATGAACATTCCACCACCTATAATTGAAATTGTTTATAACCAAGGGGGAGATGACGATGGTGATGATCACGAGCAGAATTTATATACTCAGTGGTGCCTGGCAACTAATTCTGATGGATCACCTCTTCTTGTCTGTATACATCGCACTGAGTTTGTTACTACTGAGGGAGAACGTGTTGTCTCCCATGGTCGCGCTCTCCGTACCTATTCCAACACTCGTTGCATGGTAATCAGGATGGATACTAGTGTGCTAGCTCCAACACCTTCTCCCTAGTACAGAATTGATAGTCTTGGAGAAAACTCGCTCTTCCTTGGACAAAACTATCCGGTGATGGTGAAAGGCGATCCAACTGCTATGTACACAATGTTACTAGTACCATTTATGAGAAGCAACTGTATCTATACCTCAGACATTTGGGTGGTTCCCTACCCTGGTACTGATATAGTAGACCGCTTCAGCCTGGATGATCAGTCCTGCATTGGTCTCGAGATTGACAATAGATGGCCTGTCCCAGAGAATCACTTGTGGTTCAAAGCAAGCGTTTCCAACGCCAAGGATTGGTTGAGTTGAAGTTCATTTTATTGCTTGTTATTTGTTGTGTGATGGAAAGTTAGTATTTATAATGTATCCTCGTTGTCGTTGTGGGTTGATGACTTGTTGTATGTAATAAAATGATATGCCTGTGATAAACTTACTAAATTTATGAATGGCTTTCGAGTCGCTTCTCTGAGTGAGTGGTGCGACGAGGCAAAAATATATTTTCCGAATACATAATTGTACGTGCATTGCGACAGGTCATCAGATGAGGCCAATCAACAATAATAGTACATGATTTGTACTAGCTTCACATCCTTCGCGCGTCGGGCGGGTGTTTTTACTGTAGCCATATGTTAATGTGTTCGCTGTATGTAACCAAGACCTTGAATCCTCAATACTACTAGTAGGAGTACTATATAAGTAGGAGTAGTAGGGTGGCATGGGCCAGAACAAGCATTCACGTCCAGGAGTACGGCACCCGCCACCAGCACGACATCAATCTGATACCATATTTCTTAGAGTCCGTGCTAGAGCAATCTCTTCAACCTTGTCGTTTCTCTAACTTCAGCCATCACGCGGTGGGTGAGGTGGAGGTTTGCCGATAGTCGGTTTCCTCAACTACGGTCCCACTTGTAAGGCCAACTGCAACGCACGACCCCAAATGGACCTCCGTTTTGCATGAATTCCAATGATAATTTTGACTAGATAAGCAAGACCAAAGAAAACAAGAGCCACAAGAATGCATTTCAGAAGATATCCAACTTCCATAACTGCTCTTGTAAGTTGGATTAGTGCCTTCTCGATGCATTCATTGTTGATCTGCGGAGGTTCGATCTTGCGCGCTTCTTTCTTCTTCGAGTGTAAAGAAGTAGACGTTGCTTCCTCGCATCTAGTATCATGTGTAGCCTCTATTCTAGTAGGAGTATCAACAAGTGCACTAGTCTCATCTCTAGCCTCTATGCTAGCTAAAAGTGCTAGAACATCTACTAAATTGCGCTCTATCAATATATCGATGTGCTCTTCTTCCCAATACCAAAACTTGCATCCATTATACACAATAAAATTTTTAAGTTAGCACAACTAGTCTAATCCGAGAGCACAACCGAAGATTTGGTCGGGTTCTTCCTCCTTTTATCGACACGTGGGACATCCAGCATCCAGGTCGTGTCATGCAAGAAAATAGAGTGGTAGTTTTTTTAGATCAAATAGAGTGGTAGTTGAAGCCACGTGATGTGCATCTTGGGTTAAACTGTAAATAGAATCTTACTGCTCTTGAGTAACTCCAAAAGTGGCCATTGAAGATCTTTATTGGATTTGTTTTTCATCACCAGCACGTCGAGGTGAAAGATGTGCAGGTTCAGTGGGTCATCTTGCGTTTTCACTGACATGTGGGACCGCATATGAGCAAACAGACGATGGGCTCTGCGCGTCCGCTGGCTGGCTGAGAAGAGATATAGAGGAGGGCTGAGCACGGACTCCAGGAAATTTGTTCTACATAACCATCACCTCGATATTCGCATGTGGTTGTTTCTAGAATAAAAAAAGGAGGTACATATACTTATGTTACTCCCACTACGCCTAGCCTAAGGTTAGTAGGTGACCTTGCGCTTGGCTCTTTGCCTCTTCTGGAAGTTGATGGTTCTACAGTACTACTAGTACTTCTAGCAATCTGACACCAAATGAACTGTTGCACGTCCACCGCTTGTAAGTAGAAGTTTCTCCTTGTACCGCGAGCCACCACGCACGCGTTGGTGAGGGAGAAGGCATAATAAAGCTTCTCATCATTCTGCAAGTTGACGGGACACATCAAAGTTATTTAGTACGTAGTCTCTCCAAAAAAGGGTTGACCATGTCATTGCTACCATCCCGTGCTCCGTCGTTGAGTATGTGCACTATTCACGTGCCATCGAGGAGAAAAAATATTGCGTTGGTGCCATCGAAGTGCACGACTGACTTACGCACTGCTTATCTGATTATCTCCATTTTCTTGCATGGCACGTGCACCTTGATGCTAGATGTATCACGTGTTGGGAAAAGGATGAACAAAGCTTACGTAAAAGAAAAGAGTTGAAGAGCATAGATTCCCGACGACCGAGAAGGAGCAAGGAACCTCGCGGTGGAGCGTCTGCAAGGAACCTTGTGTGTTTTCCCCTGTTTTTTGCCACCTGCCCACCAATAAACATATAAAAGAACATGAACTCTTCGATAACCACTAGAAACGGTATATCAGGATGCTAAGTTGAAGATGTTTTATAGTTTATATTGATAACCACGCAACAAGCTACACATGTACAGCACGCATGCAGCCACGCATGTACACAAGCCAACGCACTAACTCCATATGATCCAACTCATGCACATATGTGCACAACATGGAGCACACAACGCACGTACACAACACGTGCATGCACACACGCTCGGCCGCAGAATGCATGTGAATAACACATGCATGCGCACACACTCGGCTGCATGGAGGCGTGCGCCACCTGCGGCGACGTCTGGTTCATTGTGCTACGGCGAAGCTCGCACACAACGACACCTATGCATCTCTTGCAGCACCTCTTTGCCGTCATTGCTGAACGACTAGTCGGAGACGAAGATGACCGCAACCTCGGCCTTAGAGCTAGCACCGATGGAAAAACACGCACGCTGCACGCACACGAGCACGTACGGAGTGCCCACGACGTGGTGCGTCCCTAGTCGCCTCTACTCCTTCTGCGCACGTTGTCTATCAAGGCGGTTGCATGCTAATGATGATGTGGGTGAGATCTTCTAGGACTCAGATGATGACAAGAAAAATTATGAGACACAAGGTGACGTACACCGTCAAGGTCCACGGTCATGGGGGTGCTAGTAAGTGCTTAGATGTGCTTAGATGACGTGCTAAGTGCATTAAATGGCTTAGTAACTCAAGTATTCAATGCGTAGGTGCTTAGTTTATTGGTGCCACATCATATTTTATGCCTACGTGGCAGGCTTAGCAGCTATACATGATGGAGCACTGGGAGAGGCCAAGGCTGGTCATAGTGGGGAGTAACTTATACTATAACATATAACTATGTTACTCTAAACATCTCTATAAACCGGAAAGGAGGGAGTAGTAACATAGACTAGTGTCATATGCAGAGTATGGGAGCACATGATATTTCCCCGTCCGGACCGATCCCAAGTTGGCTTCTCACCTTCTTGGCCCAACAAAACCCCCTCCCCCCTCCCGCGCGTGCTTCCCGCCCGGCGCCAGCTGATCCCGCCGCTCCACATTGATGGCAAGTTAGGGTGAAGCAACCTCTCACTGCTTCCGCCATTGAAGCGGTGCGCCGGCCGAGGGCACCGCCCGCTGCACGCCCGGCATTCCAGACTACACAGTGGAGAGTAACTTTAGAGCAAGTACTACAATTAGATGACATAAGCCGGCTATAAGGATTTAAATATAGTATTTGTGCTTAGTTGAAGGAGAGAGAAGAGGAGATAGAAGAGAAGCGAATTGTAAATGTGTAGCCGGTTGTACTCCAACATACTTTGTGAGAAAAAATGTGGGGCCATTTTTAATGATATAGTATTTATACTAAAGGGACTAACGGACGCCTTAATTACTCCGTTTTTTATACAAACCTTGGTGGGGCTATTATTGACTTGGACATGGGGTTTGGGGGCCAAAGGCCTACTATTATACTCGCACGACCGACCTGACATGCTCTACCCTAGCCGCCGCTGTATCATATGGTTTCGCACTGTTCCAGATCTTAGCGCTGCCATGCAATTCTTCTCCAGCCCTCCTTCCGCCAAGCACCGCAAGAAGGGACAACAGTCCTCCGAACCCCGCCATTCGTGATCCTATATGAGAGAGGGGTGATCAGGTTTTTGGAGAGCACAATCCTGTGACTGCTGCCAGCGACGACTTCCTCAACGATAGCCTTTTTCCCCGACCTCGGTAACCTCTTCATCAACGACATGAGTGACAACATCAACCACAGCGGTTCTGCTCCCGCTATACAGTATGTGATTTTGTCCTCCTGGTTTAGTCCGCATCATTACTTTGATGTTTGCAATTGTCGTCATGATCTATTTACTGCTAATTCGGATTAAATCTCATAGTAAATTGCTCACATATTCAACAATTGAATCCAAAAACCTGATTATAGGCAATTTACTCCGAGTGGTTTTGCTGCGCTTTTGAAGCCGCCTACTTTTAAGGGGGTGCAATATAAAAGGTGTCGCACAAGAGCAGTATATTGGTTTCAGATCATGTACTGCTATGACACCACTAAGGGTAAGCCTGAGCGCAATCTTAATCCTACACAGCAGGAAGCTTTTCAGAACATGGATACCCTCTTCAAAGCCGCCCTGTTGAGTGTTCTTGACGATTCCATTGTGGATTCATATATGTCGTTTGACAGCGGCAAAGACATGTGGGTTGCGCTCCTGGGCCCTCGGGTGCTGGCAACGAGTTGTACGTCATGGAGCAATTCTGTTGTTCAGCAGACTCATGAGATACAATCACTCTCTAACGAACATGACTACTTTAAGTGTGTGTTACCGGAAAAATTGTTGCTGGGACCATCATTGCCAAGCTTCCACCTTCGTGGAAAGATTTTTGCTACTTCTCTGAAAAACAAGAGACATGAGTTTTCTGTCTTGGATCTCATTAGCACTCTTGATTTTGAGGAGAAGGCGAGAGCAAAAGACACACGTGCTCGGGTCGCTGAGGGAGCTTCTAGTGCCCACATGGTACACGAGAAGAACTTCCAGCCCAACCAGCCCCAAAACAACAAGAACAAATCTCAGGGGAAAGGCAAGTTTGATGCAAAGAACAAGCCGTCACATTCTACGAACTTCAAGAAGAATTCTTGTGACACCCCAAAAATTTGGCCTTGTTTTAATAAAAAAAATTGCCAGGAATTAAAACTTTGGATTTCTGAGCTCCATTTTTATTTTTTTTTCATTTCCTTCCCTGTGATGATGAGTTTTTCCCAGAGAGAAAACTTTCCAAATATGTCTTTGGACTTATTTAATCTGTCAAGAGAAACTTTCCCTTATTTAATATAACTAATTAAATAATTAAGTTGCTTGATCTTTACTTTCTTGAAAATGGTTTTTCAAGGTTATATGGCCATTTTTGAACTGCAACCATTTGATATATTATTCTAAAAATCCAACCAAAGTTTGGAGATATCATGTGATGTCTCTAAATCACTTTTGTGCAATAATATATTTAATACGTTGCATATTTTGAGCTCTACATTCAATTTTCTTCTCTGGTCCAGAGAGCAATTTTACACTACAACCTATTTAAATATTTCTTTAAAACTTCTACCAAAATTAGGGGAGGTCAGTAGGAGCCTATTATTCCACTTTGTGCAAAAACTTATTTATGTTCTTTGAAAGATTTGAGTGAATCAACCTCATCTTCATTCTGGACCAACTGGATGGTTTGTACAGCAACCATATTTTTGCTTGCTCTTTAACCCTTGATTCTTTCTCCTACTTGTAGTCCTCCATGTTAAACCCTTAAGTCCAGGAGCATGCACCCTTTAGATAATTTTTGGTTCATGAAATAATGTCATTTATTCCCTGTCCAGAATTGAAATTCTGCTAAACTTGCACTAACAAGTTTCTTCTTTTGGCAAACTAACCTCACCACCCTCGTGAACATCGAAAGAGACCCCAACCTGGAAGTTTTGGCTACCCCAAGAGCTACCTAGGTGCCTTTGGCATTTTGTCAAACACCCTGAGTGCATGACCAGTTTCGGCATGATTTCATATTTACATTGTGAGCTTGAGCTCCTGACCTAACCAGCATGTCCTAAGGTTTTGCCTAGCCCATAACCTATTTCTGCTAACTCTCGTTTAGTTTGGGACTCTCTAGGCTGCCATGGCATATCGTCGAACACACCCCGGGCGTGCTCTGGGCGCGCCCAGAGCGTGTGTTTGGCACCCGCATGCACCCGAGTCGCCGCGTCCCACCCCGCACTCAAAACCCGGCCCCAGCCCGCTCATCGTGTTCCCCTGCACCGCCACACCACCCCGACCAACCTGGCGCCCCACAGCGCCACCACCAGGATGGCCGTGGCGGCTAGCTGCCGGCCGCTAGCAGCACCGACCGTGGTCGGTGCCGCCCAAGCCACCCTAGCTCGCCACCTGCCCCTGTGAGCAGTGCATGCTCATCCACAGCTTCGTCCCCTAGTGCTCGTCGCCGCCACGTCGCCCTAGCTACAGCATGGCGGTCCACCGTCGTTCTTATCTCCGGCCGCCTCGGAACCGACCTCCATCGCCTATTTAAGGAAGCCCCGAGCGTCTCTGAGCCCTCGGGTAGCCTCACGCCGTCTCACTAGCGCCCCCATCGCCACCAATTGGAGGGGAGCAGGTCTTCTTCAACCTCTCCGGTCAGTTCGGCCACCGCCGCCTCCCGGCTCCGTTCGGCACAACCAGAGCTTCCCCCTCTCCAATCTCTTCACCAGAAGCCTTCTCTGCCTCCCCTGAACACTTTCCCCTACTCCATTTCGATCGAGAACCACCGCCGCCCCGAAACCACTTTTCCCCGAAGCTTTCCTCCGCCGAGGAGCTCGCCGCCGACAGCCCACGCCGTCCCCGCCGGCCCAGCGACTACCAGTAGGATCGCCCTTGATCCGCGGATCCATCCCCGCCCTCCAGAGGCCGCGAGGAGCTGCCGCTCGCCGGCGTTGGTCGCCGGAGTTCCGCCTCCGCTCGGGACAAAGGGAGAAGGAGGGCGGACTAGTCAAACCTGACTAGTGGGCCACCTAGGACCCACTGTCAGTGACCACGCACAGTCCACGCGGAGTAAGTGGAAGCGTATTTCCAGATTACGCTTTCGACGTGTACGTGATTAATCGAACCGTTTTTTTTTCTGCTTTCTGTCTTATTTTTAAAATCAGATTTTGACCAGAACTTTGACTGTCTATAACTTTTTAAATACAACTCCAAATGAATTGATTCCTTTTGCTACCTCTCTCAAATATTGCCTAGTTTATTTTAAGATTTATTTTAAAAAAATTCAGAACAACTTTTGGTACTGTTTTTATTTTGTGTGTTAATTCTTTTATATTGCTAAAATAGGATTTTGAAGAGAAGAGAAATGTTTCAAGTTTTGGAGTGCACCCTGCCTTTCCACACATTGAAGGCAAGCATTCTGAATCCCGGCATAATATTTTTGGTGTGATCGTTGATGCATTTATAACACCATCGCATTTCGAAGGACTTGTTATTTCATGTGATATGATCATATGCATGGGTGCATGTTATTGATTTCCATGCTGTTGGAAATGAACACACTTGTGATGATAATCACCCTCATGTGCCTTGCATGCATACCGGCAGGAACCCGGGAAAACCTCTGCCTTGGGTAGGCATGAGTTTGTCGCCGGTCTCCGTCGGGACGGTTATGTCTGGTATGGCATGGTAAGGTGATATGAGAAGTGACTCTATTGGATGAAATATATTCGTTATACTAATCATGCAGGGAATACTTGAACCTCCTTAGTTGACCGTAGATCGAGTCTTGTTCCAGTAACCCCCATACTTGTTTCGTACTACCACTCGTCTCTACAGCAAGTAGAGTACGGTTCAGTAAGTTGTCAACCTCTTTATAGCACACACCGTACAGAGAGGCCATGGTGGAAGATACCGGTTGTAGCTGGTAGGCAGGCCACCTGGTCCGGGGGCATGGGTGTTTCCGGTTGGGACCGAGAGGGGAGGCCACCCCTTAGAGCGCGCGATATAAATTTGATCCCATGCTACGCGAGGTTGTAGCCTCCCCACTTAGAGTTTGCTTAACAGGTGTCGTGGGTGATTCCAGACACGTGTGAGTTAAGCTGGTGTGTGCAAGTTAGGTGTGTTTTCAACAAAAAGACCGTAGACAGAATTAGTCCCGCTGGACTAAAGAAATCCGTTACTCGTGGGTAAAGAGTACACCCTCTGCAGAGAATAAACCTATTCGAATAGCCGTGTCCATGGTTAAGGATTACAGTCTGGGATGGGTCAGGTGTCGGTCTTAGTGTCGGTCTTCGGAGGTGAACGGTTAACCAGAAATGGAATTACTACTTGTGACTTGTGATAACTATGATTATTATTATTGTTGACTAACCCGTGATATTATTGTTATTACCGAGTATCTCTGGGATGGTTCTACCTCCGAGATATTCATTATGATTGTTTCTTTTAAAGCCCTTTATGTGTTGTCGCTCAGACGCCCGACTGTGGCATTTCTTTTAAAGCCCTTTATGTGGTGTCGCTCAGACGCCCGACTGTGGCATTTCTTTTAAAGACCTTTATGTGGTGTCGCTCAGACGCCCGACTGTGGCATTTCTTTTAAAGCCCTTTATGTGGTGTCGCTCAGACGCCCAACTGTGGCATTTTTTTAAAGCCCTTTATGTGGTGTCGCTAAGACGCCCGACTGTGGCTTGCTTGTTATTTATTCCATAAATTTTAATACTACTATGTTATTGCAATTTTATAAATAACTTGCTTGCACGCACCAGAGTTTCATTTATCTTTTGTGACTGACGTCATGAGCATAAAATATTTTCAGCACATCATTGTTATATTATACCTGTGTTCATAATGTTTGCGAGTACATTCAAAGTACTCACTGGCTTGTCCCTGGCTATTGTCTTGGCCAGATTTTCTTGCTCGGAGAGGAGCGACGCGATGCCAGCCCCGGAACCCACTCAATGGAGATAGCAGCCTCGCGAAGATAGGAATTAACCTGGTCAGCTGTTCCCGTGGGAAATGGAGTCCCATAGACACTGATGTTTCGCAACCCGCTTCCGCCATCAACCACTAGAAACCATTTGTTGTACTCACAGGCCAGAATGGTCTTGTCCTACATATGTTGTATTTTGCTTGGAATTTCTGTATCAAGTTGGAGCCTCATCAGCTAATAGTAATCCTGGGGCTGATGAGCACGACGGTCTTTTCTAGAAATTTATGTCCGGAGAACCGGTCGTGACAATTCTCATAATGGGAAGGGATACAAACCTCAATTTTGGTAGCACCGCACAAAATTTATATGGCTGCATCTACCTACTGTCAGCTAACCTTATGCTGCTCCAGGTATTCCTACATACGTAACTAGGTACGATGACCACCGCAAGATGAAATTAGCTTATTCGCACGTTGACTTGCTAAATGTAGTGTGGAACGATCCTGTCATGTGTGGAGGAGCAAACAAGCAGTGCAGCCGAAGGTGAAAATCAACCAAGGACTTATGAAATTATATATAATCTTCCTCAGGTAGGTCAATATCCCCTTCGTCGAGATGATCATGTTTTGTCATGCCGAGCTATTGATATGTGCTACTGTTTTGCAACACCGTTTAAGTATAGCTACTATTTTCCTATCTTTTCAGATTCAGGACAATGAATATGATTTCAGGGGAACTGCACAATATGGACTCATGTTGAATCATCTCTATTGCCTCATGTGTTTGCTGCAAATGTGTCAGCACCAGTTGCAAGATGAGGCAACTAGCTAGCTGTGGAGTTGCGAACATGCTCAAAGTACTCGCAACATTGAGAAGAAACAAGCATGCCCAGGAAATTAATGCGTGCGCAGGGAGGCCCTTTTCTCAGAGAAGCATCGACCGATTTTCTTTATTTCCACACCTTCTCACAACTTTGTATTGGTTATAGTATGGTGAATCATTGAGATGCATAGACATGCTGAACATTTGTTCTTCTGAATGTTAGTATGCATAACTATCTTCTGAAGCTTAGTTTAATGTGAGTGTCTGCATCCAGTACCGCATCCTCTAATTTGGTGGATGCACATAGAGAAAATAAATCTCCTTAATTTACTCCATAACCACCCTATTAAATAGGCCTAGTAACAAACCAGGCGCATGCAGTGGTCGGCGGGCACATGCATCCTGCATGCATGGCCAGTCAGCCAAGTCCATGCGCCAGCTCCAATGCAGCAACACAAAAGAAGAGAGCGGTTCTTGGAAAAAAGTGAGTAGTTAGTGTAGCGGGCCTTATAAACACGAACAGTTCGCTCCCCAATCTTCCTCACTTGTCCAGAAAACCCCCGCTCACCTTCTTCCTCACTCGTACAGAAAACGCCTGCTCCTCTTCTTCCACTCCTACAGAAATCCCCAGCCCTCCTTCTTCCCCACTCGCACTGCCACTAGGCTCGCCTCTGGCTACTCTGCTCAAACCCGTGAGCTCGGCGCGACGCCCACAAGGAAAATGGAGTCGGCTGGCCCCAGCGCCAAGAAGATGAGGCTCCCGCCAGCGGCGACGCCGGTTGTAGATCCCGCACCCGGTAGCGCGGGGAGAAGCAGCGAGCCCCC
>NC_057813.1:38981510-38982304 GCF_018294505.1 Triticum aestivum | reverse complement strand
GTGGACCGCATCAGCGATCTCCGAGACGTCATCCTTGAGGATATCATCTCACTTCTCCCCACCAAGGATTGCTGCCGCACACAAGTCCTCTCAACTCGGTGGCGTCCTCTATGGCGCACCGCGCCCCTCAATCTCGACTGTCGTCAGATATCTGTCCTTCCTGAATTTGATCTCCTCAGAGCCATCGTCTCTTCTCACTCGCAGGGCCCCGTTTAATGCCTCTGCATCCCGACACGCTACTTGCTGTCCATACCCGGCAAGGTGGACGCTTCACTACTAGAAAAAGGACTGTTAGTGGCGCACCTATTTTTCCATTAATGACGCACTATTGGTGCACCACTATTACCATGCCACTAGTAACAAATACTAATGGCACACCTCTGGTGCGCTATTAGTACTGTAGGTAATAGTGGCGCACCTTGTAGTGCGCCATTACTATTGCTACAGGTGCGCCACTGGTAACTTTTTTTTTGAATTTTTTTGATATTTTTTTTGAATTTTGAAGGCGGGAAAATAGTAGTGGCGCACCGTCTAACCCCCACCGTGCGCCATTGCTATTTTTGAATTTTGAATTTGGAGCTGGATCTAGATCTGGCTCATTTTTTGGCTTGTTTTTTTGCTCGTTTTTTTTGCTTGAATTTTTTTCAAATTTCGTTCTCGACCTGGATCTGGTACGTTCTTTGTGCCGGGGAGCTCCACATGTGGCCGGAAGTAGAGGAGGAGGGAGGAGAGACCGTGAGGAGGAGAGGAGGGAGGAGAGACCGTGAGGATCAGGAGAGGAGGGAGGAGGAGGT
>NC_057813.1:38980489-38981427 GCF_018294505.1 Triticum aestivum | reverse complement strand
GGAGCACTGTGAGGAGGAGAGGAGGGAGGAGGAGGTCGCCGGAGGAGGAGCACCGTGAGGAGGAGGTCACCGGACGAGGAGCACCGTGAGGAGGAGGAGGAGGTCGCCGGAGAGGAGGATATGGAGTGGAGGAGAGGAGGAGAGGAGGAGATGGAGTGGACGAGAGGAGGAGGAGAATGAAGGGGTAAGTGGCTGGCCGGCCCTTTTAAACTTCTGTCCCAACTTAGCAGTGGCGCACCGTGAACTGGTGCGCCAATTCTATTTTTTTGAATTGTGAAGGCGGGAAAATAGTAGTGGCACACTATTCACTGATGCTCCATTGCTAAAAAAAATCAAATTTTTTTGAATTGTGAAGGCGGGAAAATAGTAGTGGCGCATTATTCATAAGGTGCGCCATTGCTAACTTGTTTTTTATTTTTGTAGGCCCGCCGTATTTTGAAGGCGGGAAAATAGCAATGGCGCACCATGCACTAGTGTGCCATTGCTAATTTATTTATTTATTGCATTTTTTTCATTTTTTTGCCTCCAGATCTTAAAAGCATCATAACTTTTTTCTGCTAGGTTTTTGAGGATTCTAGAAAATTGATAACAGGCGTAGCCCACTGAATTCGAATGTAACTTTCGAGTAGATGATTTTTCATATGAAAAACTTTTTCATCGGAGGTCGTATGCAAAAGTTACGGCCGTTTTACCGAAACACGGTGACCTTTTACAAAAAAATTCAAAATTCATGTTTGTTAATTTTCCTAACAACTAGAACATATAACACATGGGCATCTATTTTTTTGAATCTTTTATCATTTTTTTTATTTTTTAAAAACCTAAAAGGCGATACACCGGGGGGTGTGTCTTTGTGTTTGTTTGTGTGTGTGAGACGTTAGTAATGGCGCACCCTCCCTGGTGCGCCATTGCTAACCCTAGCAATGGCGCACCAGGGA
>NC_057813.1:38977744-38979605 GCF_018294505.1 Triticum aestivum | reverse complement strand
ACCAGTGCTAAAGGGCAACCACGTGGCACGAGCCAGCTCCGGGGGCCTGGAGCCCTTTAGTACCGGTTGGTAACACCAACCGGTACTATAAGGTTTGGGGGGTTTTAGTTTTATGATTTCTTTTTCATTTAATTTTGTGTTTCCATTTTAATTCTTTTTCGTTTGCTGGTATTTTACGACACTACACATTGTAAATGTTATGCATATGTATATATATATATATATATATATATATATATATATATATATAAATAGGATTTCTAGTAGAACCAATCATCGAGTTCAACATGATTGTCATGATATTATAAGCGTTCATATATAACACCACAAAAGCAAATCACTTAAGTTCAGAACGAAGAACACGGACATGAAAGGCCAAGTACTAATTAAGAGCAGCATGAAGAACTAGCTAAATCACTCCTGCTAGCTACTCTCTCTCTGGTAAAATAGCATAGAACATGTATAACTCTCCTGATTGATCATACTGGAGCATGCCGATGAACCTGTCTCCTAATCGTGGGCTGCGCTTCTCATTGCTGCCCCCTAGTACTTCTCTGCGATCATTAACAATTTTCCTCCAATCTTTCACTATTAAGCATTCATCGCTTCTAGAAATCCTGAATGCATTCATGTGCAATGCAGGATATCTTGGCCTTAAGCTAACAATTGACATCTGACCTTTAGTCTCGATCCCCTGAGGCACAACTGTCATCGGGAGTCCCTGTTGAAAAACATCGTATAGTACTTAATTAATATACTCAGCAATGAAAGTTTAGCAAAAAAAATATGTATGCAAAATATGCACTGAGGATAAATAGTAAATATCTTACCATCATTCCTAAATAGATGTGACCGTAGTTCAATACCATCACTATTGATCGCACGTTTTGAGTACTAACATTTCCAAGTGCAGGAAAAAAATTTGTCTTGACAGTATGAAGATCCTCAAGCCATGAAACATAATGACTTATCTCCTCGCAGTTTAGTTCAGCTCCGGGACAGTAGAAGGTCCTGTCTACCAAGCGCCGGACATGTTTGGTTGAATGGAGATAAGCTGTCAATAGAAATTAGTTGTCAGTTATTTTTGAAATAAGCAATATCAAAGACAAAAATATATTTGACAAGAACTAACATAATGGTAGAACTGGAGGCGTCTGCACATCGACCCATATGTCTCTATTACCTTCAATATCATCTTTCGGACGAATATCAAAGGTGATAACCATACCAGGCTCAAATGCATAAGCCTTGCATAGTGCTTGCCAAGTTTTGCATTCAAAATAGGTGTACGTGTGTGCATTGTATACTTTGACGTTGAAAGTATAACCATCATGCTCAGTTTTCAGGTAAGCTCTCTTTACCTCCATAGTTTCCATATCTTTGAAACCTATCTTATCCAAGACAAAAATTCTTGCATGGCATGGGATGCGCTAGTAGAATAGTGAAAATTAAAAATTATAAGTCAGGCAAATGAAGCATATATAAGTCATGCTTAATTACGAAAACAGACTTGTCGTTGTGACTTACTGTATCGAATTCGAAAGTCTCATCCAGCTTGATGCTGAATCGCCTACCATCAACAAGGAAATTTCTGTCGCACTGGCCGCGCTCGTCTTCACAGTATGTGCACATACCGAAATTTTTTCCGTCGTCAGACGACATTTCCTATGTTCATATTAGGCGAAACATTAAACACTTACTAATTCAATTAATTCAACTACTTCTATTAATTCAACTAAGCATTTACTAAAAATAAACTATTTATATTAATTCAATTAGTTCAACTAAGCATTTACTAAAAATAAACTAGTTATATTAATTCAATTAGTTCAACTAAGCATTTACTAAAAATAAACTAGTT
>NC_057813.1:38973954-38977395 GCF_018294505.1 Triticum aestivum | reverse complement strand
GGCGGCGACGACGGGCTCGAGCGGCGCGCGGCGATGTCGAGAGGTTGGAGACGAAAGTGGGGAGATGTAACTGAAATTTTCGTAAGTGCTATATATATAGGATGGGCCTTTAGTACCGGTTGGAGCCACCAACCGGTACTAAAGGCCAACTTTGGCCAGGCCAAGAGGCGGGAAGAGCAGGCCTTTAGTACCGGTTGGTGGCTCCAACTGGTACTAAAGCTCCAACCGGTACTAAAGGGTGATCTTTAGTACCGGTTGGAGCCACCAACCGGTACTAAAGGCCTCGCGCTGCCACCCCAAAGTTTAGTCCCACCTCGCCGGGCGAAGGGCAGCCGAACTGGTTTATAAACCCAGCCGCGGCTACCTCTTTGAACTCCTCTATATAGCAGGATTGTGGGCCTAAATTCTGCGCGCTGCCCTGTGAGTCTGCTGGGCCTTTAAGGCCTGTAATTGCACGCCCGTGGCCTAGCAGGCCCACAGGGCAGCGCCCCAATTTTTTTATAGTTTTTTTCTTTTCTGCTTTATTTTCTTCTATTTATTTCTGCGTAGTTTTTTGTATAGTTTTTTCTTTTCTGTTATATTTATTTTCTTCTATTTATTTCTGAGTAGTTTTTCATATAGTTTGCCAAAATTCAACATTTTCAGAGTTCATTTTGTAGTGATTTTCAATTTCACGGTCATTTTATATAGTTTTTTTCTTTTTAGCTATAGTTTTTTTTCTGCTATTTTTTCTTTTCTGCAAAACTTGATGGTCAAAGTCTGGAGTTATAACCAAAGTTTAAAGAAAAGAAATGCCGACGCGCAATTAGTTTTTGCCATAACAGAAGAAGTCCGGAGTTGTAATAAGTTATTAAAAATAAAAAAGAGGTGCAATGCTCGTTAATTTGCTTCAAGCCTTTCGGAATAGTGTAAACTGCACTGCGCATAGCTCCATGCAGTCTACCATATTCCTGAAGGCTTGAAGCTAAGCAACGTGAGCATTGAGCCTCTTCTTCATCGTCTCTGCACTCAGGGCTTATAAGCCGCTCCTAGTCCCTCTCTCTTCGCGAGGTGGGACTAAAAAACAGCTTACTAAGAAACTGTAGTACTGGTTCATCCATGAACCGGTACTAAAGGTGCTCGTGGGGCCCCAGCCTTACCTGACACAACCTCATTAGTACCAGTTCGTGGCACGAACCGGTGCTAAAGGTTCGCCACGAACCGATACTAAACAGCTCCTCCCGCCTAGCAGTTGGTGCATACTGAACGCAAAAAATATAAGAGCATTTAGATCATGATCTTATATTTCTTTACAGTCTAAATTGTCAATATGATCTTATAACATCAAAAATACTTTGATCATCAATGATCTTTGTGTGTACAATCTGAATTGTCAATATGAGTCATCAACGATTTATAAACCGATGAAGACTCATATTGCGGCCACAAATTCTACACATAGAGTTCAATAAAGACCAAGTGCTTGTGATAGTTTGAGAAATAACATATTTAAGGTGGTAAAAGGCTTGTTAGGGGAGCGAGGTGGGACTAAAAACAGCTTGCCATAACCTCATTAGTACCGGTTCGTGGTACGAACCGGCACTAAATGGTGATGGTGGGGCCATAGCCTGACCGCAGGCTGACACAGCCTCTTTAGTACTGGTCCGTGGCATGAACCGGTACTAAAGGTTCGCCATGAACCGACACTAATGTACACATAAGTGCCGGCTGAAATTCAAACCGGCACTATTGTGCTTCACATTTGACCCTTTTTCTACTAGTGAATCGTGCACTGCTCATGTGGTGCGCCATTAGTAAAAACATAGCAATGGCACACTTGATTCTGGTGCGCCACTCCTATATAGCAGTGGCGCACCACCATCATGGTGCGCCACTAGCAGAGATATTGGGGATAAGCCTTTTTCCAGTAGTGCTCAAGGTTACCACGGTCTGTATACGGCCCATGGTTGTTGCGGCCACTATCAAACCAGGGAAAAAGAAGACTAGGAAATAAATATGCCCGAAACTACCGCAGGGCTATTAAGGCGATTGCACAGATTACATCCACTGAGCATCAAAGTTCGGCACCAGTGCAAATATAGGGAACACCCTACACTATACAAAAATGGCTTGCTGTTTTCTTTAGCCGGTGGCTGCACGTTAAGAACAAATTTCGTATCGCAACAAAACAAATTACAACCATAAAACAAAAGGAAGGTTGGCATGAAAGTTAACAGTCTGGCAGATAAATGCACCACAAGAAGTTCAGAAGCTCAGTTCATTTGACCTGACTAAAACGTTTTCATGATGTACTGTCCGATGAAGTACCATAACCTTCGCCCTCATTTCTCTAGGCTCCTAAACAACATAGGAAATCTTATATCTTATATTTACTAATTGGAGGCACCAAACCAGGCTCCACGTTAATCCTCTGAAATCATCTGATACTTACCTTGGGATTTAAAATCTACGGTCAGGATAATATAGCAATGGATCAAAGGAGTTGTGTTTGTGTACATTCAGATTCAATACAAGCACACATGTTGTAGGCCCAATACATCACGTAGCCTCCAAGTTTCCAAAACAAATAAAATCATCCATCCAATCTCTATTGATTGTGTACAGCCATCGGATCAAGTACATAGAGAATCCATGCCAGTTGTCTTCCACGCACATATTTTACCATACCCTTCACGCTTTCCTGCTGCACCAAGGTACCGAAGCACCCTCAAAAGAAACCTAGCGCCGCTCTTCTTTCTTCTCCATGCTGTCTCAAACATCGTCCTCTGACTGGACGGTGTGCCCACGAGGAACTGCTCGCAGGCGTGTCCCATCTCTAGCGCGCATGGTATCTTGGGTGTCGGACTGAACAGCCTTTGCGGACGTAGGCGGTCTACATAATCGCTTCCAATTAAGTGTCCTGGACCATCACTAGAAAATTGATCTACGTAAGAGAGATAGATGATAGATTCTTACAAAAAAAAAGATTGATGCTACATTGAAGCACGATTGGAAGCTACAGAGATATTCAAAGTTTGCAGGAAAAAAGAAGATTAGGGGAGCTGGACCCTTTTCTTAGATCAAATTCAAAGATTGAAATTGAGAGGCCGAAAGAGCAGACGCAGCAAGGCAGAGGGGCGGCAGTCACTAGTAGAAAATGGACCTTATGTGAGACACATTAGTCCCGGTTCAATTTTGGTCCGGTACTAATGGTACCATTAGTCCCGGTTCGAACGACTATGCATTAGTGCCGGTTCGTGTTGAACCTTTATTACTGGTTCGTGCCACGAACCGGTACTAAAGGGGTGGTGGCAGGCTGGCGTTAGGCCGGGTCCCCACGAGCCCCTTTAGTCCCGGTTTGTGGCATAAATCGGTACTAAAGGGCTAACCTTGAGTACCAGTTCGTGCCACGAACCGGCACTAAAGGGGTCTAACCTACAATCCCGGTTGGAGACACAAACC
>NC_057813.1:38972647-38973626 GCF_018294505.1 Triticum aestivum | reverse complement strand
AAAAACAAAACAAAATGATAAAAACTTCAAAAATTAAAATCCTTAGAGATGTAGTTTTCTTACTACATCTACAAGTTAGGAAAATTTAAAAACTTAAATTTGGACATGTTTTGCAAAAAAGTGTGATGAAAAAGTAAAATGACTATATCATTTGCATATGATGTTATCAAAATGTTCAGCACGAAAATCCACATCCGATTTTGACGGTCGTAGGCCTGTTTGCAAATTTTTAGAATCCTAAAATTCTAAAAGGAAAAAAAAGATATGCTCAAATTTTAGTTTTCTTGAACTTTGGTCAAACTACTTATTCAAGAAATATTAGTATTACTAAATAATTATTCAAGAATATTACTGTTACTAAATAATTATTTCATTTTTTTTGAATTTTGGTCAAATCTGGTCAAACTGTGGTCGAACTATGGTCAAACTACTTATTCAAGAAATATTAGTGTTACTAAATAATTATTGTTTTTTACTTCCTCCGTCCGAAAATACTTGTCATCAAAATGGATAAAGGGAGATGTATCTAGACGTATTTTAGTTCTAGATACATCTCTTTTGATACATTTTGATGACAAGTATTTTCAGACAGAGGGAGTAGAATCATAGTTTCAAATTCAAACGGTGAAACGTGTGACCTAATGCTCAAGCTAAACTCCTGAGGATTAATAGGATTGACAACTTACTATTGTCAGGAAAACAACAAGTGTGGACTTGAAAATTAGGGGGAATAGAACTCCAAAGTTAAGCGTGCTCAGGATGGAGTAGTGAGAGGATGGGTGACCGGTCGGGAAGTTAGACGATTTGAAATGAGTGATCCACACTTGAGTAGTTAAGAGGGGTGATTAGAGACTAAAGGTCCCCCATACCACGACGCGAGCTCACGCCACGTGGTGAACCGGTAATAAAGGGGGGGAGTGATCCACACTTGAGTAGTTAAGAGGGGTGATTAGAGACTAAAGGTCCCCCATACCACGAC
>NC_057813.1:38949841-38972173 GCF_018294505.1 Triticum aestivum | reverse complement strand
AATTTACGTGGACGTGACGCGTGGACAGGATGACCTCCGATCAAGATTGCACGAGGCCGGCCTCAGACGCTGGCTCGCCGGTCTGCACACATACACCTCAGACGCGGGCGCACGGGCGGATGTGATGTCGGACTGTACCCCAAGGGTGCTTGGAAGGTCAAGATGCCAGAGTGCACGCCTGCCTCTAGCCTTGGACATTTTTGCTGTTCACTAGAAGGACCAAAACATGATAGCACTGGTGGCCTTGACCACCCAACCTTCTCCCTGCCATGAAATTTTCTTATGAAGGTACATACAGCTGTGACAGATAATTTGGATACAACCTCTAATCACATGTACATTCCGTGCATGGTACCGCTTCTACAATTAGTTTTGTCCTTCTCCACCCCAAGCATTTGTTTTTTTTTTCAAAAATGTTCTTAATTAAAGGGCGAGATCTATGATTTATTATTTTTCATTCATGTGAGACATTAGGGACAAGCTGAAGCTACAAGGATTAATATGCTATATATAGGAATATATAATTCGCTACAGCTTAGAGTAAATATGGCTGTAGGAAATTGACTCTCTAATTCTCCTTTCAGACTATTATAACATCATCGATCTTCCCTTTATGAGCAGCATGGTTGGAGTAATGGAGGTGAGTAAGATTTTAGTTCCTTAGTAAAGGAACTACCCAAGAAAGCATCAGCCCAGCCCTTCTCGGACAACTTCTCATTTAGTTCTCCATCAGTGAGAGGACAATATTACATGTTTTAGAACATTAACAACAATCTTATTACCCCGGCGTCATTCATTTGCAAGTATGGATTTCTTAGATGCCCAACATTTATTATTAGATGCAATTATGTTCTTCATTAGTGGACATTTGCATTGTTTGTAACAAAACAGACCAGTGGACAGATTTTAGAAGAATATCATTTCCTTCGTTTGGCTCTATGACAACATAATTAAATAGTTTAGTTATTCGTATGGTGTGACTATATGGTACACATCAAAGGACTTTTACTGTTTTTCGGCATTAACAAAGGAATATTCACCTTTTAGTTTTGCAGTAAGAAGACTCCTATTAAAAAGAGCAGATGATGAAAATCGGAAGCAGACTGTTTATGTATTACTACAGATGATTAGGTAGGTTGCGTGCAGTCAGCTGGTACAAAGGTTGCATGAGAAATAAAATATTCCTTTAAACACAAAGATTACTACTAAACTTTCATGTTAATTAGTTCATTCTTCTTTTGAGACATTGTTGTCATTTAGTCTGCAGTTGGGAAAGTGTTCGCTACCAGCTGGAGGCTACATAATCAGCAAAAAAAAAGCTGGAGGCAACATAGATATTCTAGAGGATCTGTATGTATGTAAGAAATGAGGTCGTTGATTAATTTACTTAAAACAAGCTAACCATGTAAGATTGCTAAATTGTTCGCCCATCTAGCCATAGTTTGTTCACTCTTTGAATTTATAGTTCCATTTCCATATGTAGATCGAATGAAAATTGTACCAAAAGTTCAGGTGTAAACATGTTGGTACATGAGTAACAAAACTGATATACTTCGGTTCTGCCATCTAGGAGTTATAATTACTAATTTATCTTTACTTTCTACCATAATACTTAGCATCTCTTTGTTATTTTAGGATGTGTTCCTTCTCTTGCATATTTAAATTTAGAACACATTTGGAGGTCTCACATTAATCCTTACGAGAAAAAAAGGTAATTTGTCACATATACCTTGGCTGAAGTGAAGCAATTCCAATCGTTGCAATTGAGTTAAGAGGCGACGACGAGTACCTGACAAACTCCTCCTATGCCTTAAATGGCCCAGTGTGCATACGATGTCCCAGTTGCAAATAGATCATCATGCAGGTTTGTTTCGTGCACATATTAACGAAAATTTAAATTCTATTGCATGCACTGTAGTTTTGGGAGGTACGGTCTCCTATTTTGCATGATACTCCATGAGTAGGAATTCCTGATTGTTTGCCAGTGTGGTGTTGCTAATAATTACCGGCATCAATAGCATGATTGTTTACGTTTTGTGGCCTTATAAGTAGATGAAAATAACTACTACAATAAACAAGGAAAACTCGCTGCAGCAAACTCAACGTGTATCCAAAGTCATAACCGTTATAAAAATGCGAAAGATATGCGCATCAGACTTGAAGGCATAAATCTAGAAGTTTCATGATTAGGAAAAGCAAGTAAACCGCAGTTAAACGTTTTCACTCGCACTAACAAAAGTAGTAAAATAAACCTCTCATGATTAATGTGTGCATAGAATATGAATAGCTAGAACACCGTGCATGGATCCACTATTTTGGACATCATTTTTTAATCAAGCAAAACTAGATTATTTTCGTTGTTCCCTGTAGAGCACTTCTTCTTAGGCATGTTGTATATTTCAATATTAATCCATAAAATATTGTATCGATGTATTGAATTTTTAAGATCAAATTAACTCAATCAGGCTAATCGTGTTGTTGTCCCAAAAATGACAACATCTTTTTTGTACAGAAATCATGCATTGAATATTTTATTTGCAACTATTTTTCTCCACGGATGCAGTAATTATCTGACCCTAATATCGCATGCTCATATTTTCAAATCCGGTCTAAATCCAAGGGTGTGCTATCCTATGACACAATGAAATATGCATACATTGTGACTATTAGAGGTAATGCACACACAATTTAAATGAACAAAGGTATGTGACTCCTTTTGTCTATGTCTAATAAAGGAAAACAATTTGCATGCATATTTAAATACAAATATTAATAAATATATGAGTTATTTATTTAAATTTCTAAATAATACAAACTTTCTCATGCAGTAAATACTGAAAGTGCTAGACCGTGCAGATGCATGGGTTGACGACTAGTGTCTGATAGTCTAGTTTCAAAATCATGCATGGATTTGATAGTGTCTGATAGTGTCTGATAATCTTGATGACATCGAACAATGGTTGCCCTTGTTTCACAAATGGTCTCTGTTAGGGAATGGACTTGTGTCTGGAGCGCAGATATAACATTGTTTTGAGCTTCCATATCTTGATCATGAGGCAGTTTGGACGAGATTGCCTTAACAACCAAACCCAGTATTAGAAAGGAACGTGCTTTTGGCACTATTAGTGGATAGGTATTGACCCACTGCAGCAATAGGTGACATTGTGGTTATAGTTGTCTCGTCACCTTCCAAAGGTGGCGGTTTCATCATTTTTTCCACAGCTTGCTGAAAAGGTGAGTTTTTACATTAGTACTACCAGAACAGAAGATATTAAGGAGGCAGCAAAACAGAACAAAATATCTTTGGTCTTTATTTTGGTGAACACATGTAAAATATTAGTTGTATTTTACTACAAAGTACATAATAAAACCAAGTTCCAAACATATGACTATGTACCATGGCTAATGTATTGTGTATTTCTTCACATTGGATTGAAAACTAAGGATAAAGAGACAAAGTTTATAATACGGTAAGCATAGTATGACATCATTCATGTCACAAAACAACTGAGAACAGACAAACAGGCAATTGTAATGTTGTGTGGGCAAGTCCAGCACGGAACTAGATTACAGATCAAGATCAAAAGAACATCACTCCTCTCTTTTAAACCTCGTAACACTACAAAAAAAGACACATCCGTGACATTTTGGGCCGAACGAAATTTTTTTTCTGTCATACATATGACACTTCTATGACGATAATTGTGACAAAACCCGGTATCATCATAGATGTGGTGGGCTCCTACTTCTATGACAAAAAATCATGACAGAAAATGGGCTTTTCGTCCTGGGCGGGCCGGAGACGCAGCTGCATGACATTCTTTGGGCCGTCCATGACGGAAAAAACCGTTGTAGAAGCGAGGGGGAGGAAAATTTCCGGGAGTTGCCGGTTACGGTGGGAGAGCGATGCGCGTTTCTCTCATACAGGTACGCGCGTGTGTGCGAGGCGTTGGCTCTAACTGAACCCTAGCGAGGCGTTGGGCTCTAACTGAACCCGAGCGATTGCACTGTAGGCTACGCGTTACTGAACCCGAGCAATCGATCGATGGCTGTTAACAGAACCCGATGGAGCGATTCCTTCGCTACTGCTGCTAACTGAAGCCGATCGATGCTGTCTCTGGGATGAACAGTGAGCGTTGCGAGGGGGTTTGGATGAACAGTGAGCGGTGGCGTTGCCTCTGGATGAACAGGAACCCGTGGTGTGGAGGGCTGGATGAACAGTAGACGGTGGAGGGGTGGTCGTGGAGGGGTGGTTGAACAGGACCCCGTGGTGTGGAGGGTTGGATGAACAGTAGACGATGGAGGGGTGCCCGTGGAGGGGTAGTTGAACAGTAGCCGGTGGAGTAGCGCGCGGTGGAGGCTGGATGAACAGGAGCCCGTGGAGGCTCGAGGAGGTCGACGGTAGCCCGTGGAGGCTGGAGGGGGTTGACGGTGGAGATGAACAGTATCCCGTGGAGTCCCGTTTTGCGGTACGCCACACCCCTCCCGATGAACAGGACCCCTGTTTCGACCGTAGCGCTCAAACACAAGTCCATTTGGTCCGTTTTGCGGTATGCCACACCCCTCCCGATCAACAGGACCTCCGTTTCGACCATAGGAGGTCCGTTTCCTCCGTTTTGCGGTACGCCAGGCCCCTCCCGATCAACAGGACCCCGTTTCGAACGTGGCCGGTCGAACACAAGGCCGTTTCCTCCGTTGTGCGGTACGCCAGGCCTCGTTTCCATCGTCTGTTCCGTCCAAGCCCTCCCGATGAACACGACCACGCTTTCCATTCCGACCCAGCCGGTTGGCTCCCCATGAACACGACGACGACGTTGTTTCTCCGTTCCGACCCAGCCATGTATGTATGCGCGATAGGCGTTAGAGACCCTGCCCGTATGTATGTACGTGGCCGTATTTTCTTTCTTGCACCCTCGCCGCTGTACGTACGTGTACATTCTACGTGTGCGCCTCTACTACGACACGTGCGCGCCTCTACATCCACCAGTATATATGTACGTACACGTTCGCGACCAGAATGACAACACTACGTACGCTTCGACCAGGTGGGTCCCGACTGTCAGGCACTTCCTTGCGTGCGAAGATGTAGCTGGTGGGTCCCAGCAGTCAGGGGGGCGAATCGTTTTTCTTTCGGGCGCACTTCCTTGCGTGCGAAGATGTAATTGGTGGGTCCCAGCAGACAGGGGAAATGTTTTTTTCGCTAAATACAGTGGCCCGTCCGGTGGGTCCCCGCTGTCAGGTGGAGGAATAATTATTTTGCACGTAATAAGGAGGCACTTCCTTGCTGCGGCCGTGGACCCAGCCGTCAGCCTCTCCACGTACAGTCCACGTCCGATGGAATCCATTCCTTGACCACGTTGACCATGCCGCGCCGAGAGCACCAGGGCGAAGGACGACGGCGAGGCCTAGGAAGGGGACGACACGGAGCCGGGGAAGACGCGGCAGTGGATGCCCACGCGTAGAAGAGTACGAGGGTTCACTGGTTCGCTGCGGTGTGAGGCTGTCGTCGCCATAGGATAACAGGGGGTGTGGGTGAGTAGAGGGATGGCCTGGCCAGCGGTGGGAATAGTAGGGGGCGGTGAGGCCTCCGTCGCATCGCAGCCGGCCACGGGAGGCAGGAGCATGAGGCACGACCGGCGCTGGTTTGGGCGGCTGGAACAAGAAGACCAGAGGTTGAAGAAGCACTACGGCCGTTGGATGGACATCGTACGGTCACTGGAGCTAGAATGGTGCATATTGACTAAGTTGACAATGCCCTCCGTCCCCGTCAACTTAGCAGGCCCACAAGTCAGCCTGCCACTATACTGGGTCCCAGCTAACAGGGGGAGTATTCGTTTTTTTATGCGTAATAAGGAGGCACTTCCTTGCATGCGAAGATATAGCTGGTGGGTCTGAGCTGTCAGCGGCGATAACGTTTTTTTCGCGAAATACCGAGGCCCTTTCAGTGGGTCCCAAATGTCAGGTGGACGAATCATTATTTTGCGCGTAATAAGGAGGCATTTCCTTGCGTGCGGCCATGGACCCAGCTGTCGGCCTCTCCACGTACAATCCACTTCGGATGCATGTCGGTCGTTGACCACGTTGACCAGGCCACGCCGAGAGCACCAGGGCGGTGGACGACGGCGAGGCCTAGGAAGGGAACGACACGGAGGCAGGGAAGACTTAGCAGTTGTTTCCCACGCGGAGGGGGGTATGACTGAACAAGGGTTTACTGGTTCGTCAGCCGTCGACGGGGAATAGCAGTAGGTGTGGGTGAGTAGAGGAATGGCTAGGCCAGCGATGGGAGTACAGTGGGGCGGTGAGGCCTGCGCGGCAGCATAGCGGGCCGTGGGGAGGAGGGAGCAGGCAGTCCCGCCGGCGCTTGTTTGAGCGGTTGGAGCAGGAAGAGCAGAGATTGAAGAAGCACGATGGCCGTTGGATGGCCATCCAACAGTCACTGCTTGTGCATCAACCTTTTTTTAGGAAAGCCTCAAATCAACAACATACAACCCATCTGCCATTATTTCTAATAATATACAGCCCATTTGCTAATTCTTAAGGTTTTTTTGGAGCCCATATTGTTTTTGTTAGCATTACAACCCATATTGTGGCCACGGTTAAAAAATTATACGAAATTTTGCATATTTCGGTGCGGTCCGAACTGTTTTTCATCCCGAAATTTTGACTCGCATTCAAACTGATTTTAAAACAAAATGTATATCAATATAAAATCCAACAAATTCTCCATGCATAAAAATTAATATAATTTAAAATCTCGAAATGAAAAAAAAAGATATTTGAAACTAATTGCCACTTTGATGTGTTTTAAAAATGTACAGCCCATTTCTCATTACTGATGGGCCATTTTCTTGGCCGGCCGAATGAAAGATCTCCTCGTCTTGAAAGATTTGTAGCACAACAGGCCTGACAAAGTGACTTACTTGGCAAATCACAAAAAAACTGGGTTGTGGCCGTGGACCCAGCTATCAGCCTCTCCACGTACAGTACTCTTCCGATGGAAGTCGTTTCTTGACCACGCCGGGCGGAGAGCACCATGGCGGTGGACGACGTCGAGGCCTAGGAAGGGGACAACACGGAGCCGAGGAAGACACGGCAGTGGAAGCCCGCGCAGAGAGGAGTACGAGGGTTCACTGGTTCGGCTACAGTGTGAGGCTGCCGTCGCCGCAGGGCCTGGCCAGCGGTGGGAATAGTACGGGGCAGTGAGTCCTCCGCGGCAGCACAGCCGGCCACGGGAGGCAGGAGCATGAGGCACGACCAGCGCTGGTTTGGGCGGCTGGAGCAAGAAGACCAGAGGTTGAAGAAGCACTACGGCCGTTGGATGGACATCGTACGGCCACTGGAGCTAGAATCGTTCATATTGACTAAGTTGACAAAGCCCTTCGTCCCCGTCAACTTAGTAGGCCCACAAGTCAGCCTCCCACCAAGATGGGTCCCAGCTAGCAGGGGGAGTATTCATTTTTTCTGTGCATAATAAGGAGGCACTTCCGGTGGGTCCGAGCTGACAGCGGGGGGGGGGGGCATTTTTCTTGCAAAATACGGTGGCCCGTCAGGTGGGTCCCAACAGTCAGGGGGCAAACGTTTTTTTTCGCAAAATACGGTGGCCCGTCTAGTGGGTCCCTACTGTCAGTTGAAGGAATCATTATTTTCCGCGTAATAAGGAGGCACTTACTTGCTGCGGCCGTGGACCCAGCTGAGACTCTCCACGTACAGTATACTTCCGATGGAAGTCGTTCCTTGACCATGTTGACCTCGCCGCGTTCCGTTGCATGCATGCGTCCATGGGCGTGGTGCGTCCCCACTGTCAGCCTCTCACATACAGTCATCTTCCGATGACTCTCGGTTGTTGACCACATTGACCACACCGTGCCGAGCGCACCCAGAATGGAACGACCCGGAGATGGGGAAGACGGGGCAGTGGAATCACAGATGGAGAGGAGTGGGAAACTTCACTGGTTCGGGTGCGCGGCAGCACAGCCGCGGTGCCGCCCACGGGAGACAGGAGCAAGAACAGAGGTTGAAGAAGGAGCACGGCTGTTGGATTAACATCCAATGGTCTAGCTGCTAGAATCATTTGTTGATTAAATTCACAAAGCCGTGCGTACACGTCCGCTTAGCAGGCCCACAAGTCAGTCACCAAATCTGACGGGTCCCAGCTGTCAACGGGATGAATAATTTTTTTCGCAAAACAAGGAGGCACTTCCTTCCGTGCGAAGATACAGCCGGTGGGTCCCAGCTGTCAGGTGGAGGAAAAAAAATTCAGCTTAATACGGAGGAACTTTCCTTGCGTGCGACCATGGACCTCGTGGGTCCCAGCCGTCAGGCTCTCCACGTACAGTCCTCTTCCGATGACTCTCGTTTCTTGACCACGCCGCACCGAACACAGCGAGGCGGTGGACGACGGCGAGGCCCCGGACGGGAACGACTCGGAGATGGGAAAGCGCGGCAGTGGAGTCGCAGATTGAGAGGAGGAGAAGGGTTATAACTGGTTCTGTTGCAATTCATATCAAACTCAGGTTCGCAGGACATCTTCATATTCATAGCCAAAATTCACTATCAACAACTCAAAAGATTCATATATACACAAGCTTAGCATATCTATGCATCCAAATGATTGATAGATCACACGACAATATTCATACATAATTCACAAAAAGATTCAGATATACACATGTTTAGTATGTTTATGCATCCAAATGATTGAGATCATAGCCAATATGATCCATGGACGAACTTTAATTACCTAGGGTACAGACTGGTAAATGGTGTTCAATTAGAGGTACTTCTTGCTAAAATTAGTTCTTGTACGAGTAAACTTTCGAGTACATAAGAGGCAGCACAGACAATCTGAACTTTGCTTTTAGGTTTATCCTCAAATAGTGGCCTCGTGCCGATGGAGGTTTGAGCAACTTGGCCACTACTTTCATCCAACTAGTTTACTGGCTCATCTTGGTCCTGTATCTCGCCAAAATTCTACATTGTAGACGAGAAAGGAGGCGGTTGAGAAAATGAACCACCCAAATTTTTTGTGCAGTTCAACTGAAATGGAGCATCCTTGGCGTGCAGACTGATTAAGTCCTAGATGAATATATGCGTCAACCAATTGTCTGGAATATTTAGACTCCATGCCATATAGTTTGCTACCATATGTCCCGATAACCAAAAGGCACAAGTTGGGACCAAAGACTGGACTGCGTTTTTCTGGGCTATGCACCAAGCAATATTTTTGGCGTTCACTCTCCTAATACTTGGAGTTTGACAATTGGTTGACGCCGGTTGATACTTGAATGAATATAGGCACTTCTTGTCAACATCGATGCTTGTCTGAGTCAACTTTGGAGTACATAGCAGCAGCATAAGTACCTGTCCATCTGATCATTTTGTGCAGTTCTACTGAAATCACCCGATGTAATGATTTGCCTACGAGTTCAGGCTCCAAATTAATCCTTTATGAAATCGGCAAACAGTAGCACAATACCAAATCACCAATACATATGACAGGCACAATAATCAGGATAAAGACCAGTACCAACCTGTGTGAGGTAGCATATCAATTACTATTTCCTTTGACTGGAAGCCGAGATAAGCCAAGCGACTGACAACAAAGGAAGAAAGCAAGCGGAGATTAGCGACTGAAAAGAAAGGACGGAAGCTGTCGAGGCAATGAACCACCCAAAGTTTTTGTGCAGTTACACCAAAATCGAGCATCCCTGTTGGCACATATATTGAGAGAGTGAGATTACTGTAATAGTGGGACTAGTTGATGAAACATACACTAACAAATAGAAGCACCCTCATTATCTTAATGGGTAAAGTTAGCAACATAGTAGTATTGCTTAAAGAGAGGTATTAGTTTATTTAATCTGTGCCGATTAGCTCAACTCAACACTCAAAGCATTGCCATTAATCATAGGTTGCAAAACTTAAAAGTGCAAAGATAAAGGAGTTTCTCATGACAGTAGCACGATACAAATAGAGATGACAACAAACTAATATGGATGAAGGCCTTAGGCCCGTACCAACCTGAGAAAAAAAGCTTATTCATGTGGTCCCATAAGAGATGATAAAGCACCCACTGGAATCACACAATAGTATATATTTTTGTGCACTTCAAATGTATGGTTGAAATCACTCTTGTTTACCAGTGCTGAGATTATATAGAAAGATTATCAAGAACTTCCAGCAGAGTTAAAGCACTGGCTGGGATACAGTTCATTGTATTGTCTTGTGTAGTTCCACTAAAATGTATGATTGGCACAACATGATCCCTGTTTGCACAAGTAGGAACAAGGTGAAACCTTCATTAGCTTAGTGAGAAAGGATAGGAAGACATTAGCATATTACTCAAACAGTAGCATCAAATTCATGATGGACAATACGCAAAACATTGCCTCATTGAACCAATGGCAATAAATTGACATGCAAAACAATAGCACTATTATGTCATGACACTAATAATATTCCCTCCGTGCTCCACCACATGATTCACCTCCATAGACAAACATTCACATGTAAATGATTCGGCATAGGGTCCTACTAAAGATTTGTTTAACTCCAACAGGAAAATTAGGCAGTAATAAATTAGTGGTACTTAAGTGCTCCTAATTAATTAAGTGAGACGGCAGAAGTGGAAGGGCTCCCTGGAGGATCGTCTCACATGTAAGGTAGTCGTTGCCGGAGCCCTTGAATAGCCTCGACTAAGGCCTCTAGCTTCAGCAAGATCGCCTTGGCACTGTTTATTCTTCTTCTTCTTCCTCTTCATGCTCTTTTTCACTTTCTCCTCACTAGTTTGTGAAACCAAGTACATGATTGGCCTTCTAATTCAGAATTGGTTTTGTCAGTGAGGGAGTACAAGTGTACTAGTAAAAACAACATTATTTTCTCATGGCAGTCGGAAAATAGAGATGAACACATGCATTAAATATCATTCTTACCTAAAGGAAGGTTATGGCGCCAATATGGATGATGAGGATTGGAACACAGATCTCCCTTTGTGCAGTTCCACCAAAATGAACCAACTATTCCATCTGACATTCCAGTTAAACAGTACAAAAGTCACTTCTTTTAAGAAGAGTTTTGTGCAGTGCACCAAAAGGTCACAACAACAACCAGGTGAATTGGATATCCCTGTTTGCACAAAAAGGCACAGAGGAAACAGTCAGAGTCTCAAAAAATTACAGGCAAAAACATTTGGCTAAACTTGTCAGAGTCTCAAACAATTACAGGCAAAAACAGTGGCATGGCTTCATTTTTACCAGGCATATTATATTAAGAACGGCTAAGGCTGTGTTCGGTTCACAGGTTTGGTGCAGGATTTTTGTAGGAACACAATTCCTACCGTATTCTTTCCATTCCAACCGTTCGAAACACGGGAAAGGTGAATAGTGTTTCATAGGAAAGCTGGTCAGGTAGTACTGATTCTATCGGATTAGAAACATCCACGCGTTGCTCATTTTTTGGGCGGAAGCCCGAGGCAGGCGCTCGCTGCCATGTGTTAGACAGGTTGTTGTGTTGTGTTTGCCGGAATAAAAAAATCAACCTATGTGTGGCATGTGAGGTGAGGACAAGAGTAGTCACTGTGTAGCTGAATAAACAAATAGCATCTCATACTGCCAAGCATGCTACTCTAAAAAAACAAGTCTGTGCATTTCGTAGTCCATCCGAACACATTCTCTTGAGAGTTTCCTTCGGTTCGCTATTCCATAGTTTTATACCTACATTCCTTTCCTATTCCTCTATTTTCATCAAGACCTATGTTTTCTGCCCCTTTATTCCGACCGGAGCCTAAATATTTGGTATAATGGCATGGGACAGTGGGTGCACCAGCAGTACAACACCATGTACATAAACAGGGGCATAAAGTGGTGATTCATAGTTTGTTTCCCCGAGAAACAAACATCCAAGAAACATATCTGGGTTGGTCCCATTTTTGTTCACTCTAGCCACCTGCTCCTATGTGTGGATAGCAAATCTAGTCCTGGTCATACCACTGTGTACAGCGTTACCCCTATATTTCCCTTTTCGACCAAGAGACCGGTTGGATGACCAGTCTGTACTACTTTCATCCCCTTTCCTTCCTGTTTGTACCAAGTTCGATGTACATACTAAATTCCCCCACCCCCACTTTATTTCAATAACAAGTATTTTCAGACGGAGGGAGTACAAGATTCGACTCCATGAAGTAGCTTTACCTCTAACAATAGAAGAAAAAAAATAGGTGACGTTGGACCATCCGATCGAGAGGGGCTGAGAGGTAGAAAATGATGCATATGCAGCAAAGTAGCAAGCTGGGGAAATAGAGCTAAGGCGGTTTCGAACGAAGATATACCTGAAGGTCGTCGGGATGTGGATAGATGGGCGGCGGGAGGCCGGATCCGCCCACAGGCAATGACGAAGGGATCAGAGGACCTCCCGCGCCGGCGCTCGGCCAGAGATAATGGTGCGGCCGGCAGTGGGTCTCCTCCCTCGCTGTCGATGACGGCCTAAACGCTGCCCCTCCTCCCCTTCACCGGTGGAGGGGGATACGTCCGGATCTGTAACCAGCGGTGAGGATAGAAAGCCAGTGTTTTTTGAAGGGAGAAAGACAGGGTTACGACCCCTATCTTGTTTAGATCTGGAGAGGATGAGAGTGTGTGAATAGAGCAGCCCTAGCAAGCAAGCGTGGAGGCTCCGGCCTATATATAAGTAGTGGGGTAGTTTTCCTTTTTCACTCCATCAAAACAATCGTTTAAAATTGTGTACTACTACATGCTAGGTCGCGGTTTTTTAGTTGTTGATTTTTTTGAGATAGCTACCCGCTTGTTCCAAGTGGTGTTACGGTGTGCTAGGTCGCACTTTGTATCGTTCAAGTCTGGTAGTACTACAAGTCCCTCCATTAAATGAACAACCACCCCCTCGTAAAAATTGTGAACAAGCCCACGGCTAAAATTAGCGGAAACGTGGGTTGCCCCAACATGCATTATTATTTATATTTTCTACTCCCTCCGTTCCTAAATATAAGTCTTTTTTATTAGCCACACCTAAGACAAGAATTTTTTTATTAGCAGTGAACCCCACATGCCATAGACACAAAAATTATGGCAAGATTCCCTTAGGCAAGCCAAACTGTGTCTAACAATTTGAGCAACTCAGGTTAGGCAAGTGTGACAAGTGTGGGAAAAATAATATGGCAACATAAGACAAACATAGTCACAATCCAAACAGCCCCGTGATTTTTTGTGACATGCATGAAAATTTGGTTAGTTAAATTTATAGTCAAAATTTGGCAAGGTGCATCAAATGAACACATGCAAGTATCAAAAGGAAAGTCACGGCATGCATGCATGCGTTGTACTCCCTCTGTTTCCAAATATAAGTCTTTTTAGAGATTGCAACAAGTGACTACTCCCTCCATTCCTAAATGTAAGTCTTTTTAGGGATTCCACTACAAACTACATACGGATGTATATAGACATATTTTAGAGTGTAGATTCACTCATTTTGTTTCCCATGTAGTTCATAGAGAAATCTCTAAAAAAGACTTATATTTTGGAACGGAGGGAGTACATACGAAGCAGAATATGTCTACTCCTACATACGAAGTAGCCCATTTGAAATGTGTAAATAGACTTTTATCGAATGCAGTGCTTTGATGTGTCGCGTCAACTCATACAAGCCCGAGAAATTTGATTACTACGACGCCCTCTCCCTCGCGGACTGAGCTCCGGTGCCTTAACTGCACCTGCCTTTGGCTGCATGACAGGTGGGCCAACCACCTATTGGGCCCACCTGTCATGGACGCAAAGGCATGAGCAGTAAGTAGAAGCTTTCGCTACACGCTATCCCTCCCGCACGAGGTGGACGGACATGCCGCAGTGGATTCGATATTGTAGAAGTAGGAGTAACATCATTGTTCGTCTTCTCGAAGAGGCGAAGAGCCAAGTGCAAACCGAACGTGGCAGTTGTGAACGCTCGCGTGGTGCGGTTCCTTGGAGTACTAGCCAGGCTCTTGCATGAGACAAAATTGCTATTGTTTAACAATTAAACTCCATTATCCATTGGTTGATACTTATTCTGCATAGGTCCACATGCTTAGCACCGTTTCCTCCTGGGGTCACCAATGTTTATTTGTTAATTAATAGCATTCCATGCAATGAACTAGCCATTGCAAGTCATTAGAAGCATGCACACCTCTCATCTCTTATTGGTTGATACGTATGTCAAGAAACAAGAAACAAGGTAGAAGTTAATGCACCGCGCCTAAGTCTTTTGGGACTATTTGGTTTTCGTAAGATGAATTACACACCTAGACAGAGGGAGTAGTATAGACCTGTAAACCGGAAAGGAGTATTTTCCTTTCTAGAGATTTCAACAAGTGACTAGACTTCGGCTTAAAAAAAACAAGTGACTAGACTGCACCATGTGCAGTACCCCCTCCCTTCCGGTTTATAGGGCTCAAATCTCTAATCTCATGAACCAAGGCATTTTGCGATTGGAGGAATGTATCTCGTACTTTACAAAACTACCCTAATTAAACTCATGCATTAATTACGTAGTTCTCTCGTTTTCCTCTCCGCCTTGGTCGCGGTGCACAATATTGAGAGAGTGCTTGGATACGTTTTAGTCTGATGACCAAAAGTAGTGGGACTAAAACTTGTTAGCCTCATCCATGCTTGGATCCAAATACTAAAGAGACTAAAATCAAGTTAATGACATTTCAAAGCATCTGGGCCCGCGTGCCATCCACCAAATCACAGCGAGGTTCTACAGTCGAGACTCACCTGTCACCCCGGTGTGGCCGTCATGACCCATCATATCACAAAACCCACACCTTTATCAGCAGTGGTAAGGTGGCCTCCAAGTTGGACTGGACGAAGCAACCATCATTTCATTGGAACGCTCGTTCAAGCCCTTTCTTCCCTTTCTTGAAGAAAACCTCACTCCAGGCTACTCACTTCTGCCATTTTTCTTCTCTAACGACGAAGGAAAGGTGGGAGAATCAGTTATGCTACTATATTTTCATTCCAATAATCTTCTTTTTGCGAAGCACCGACCGATTCTCACATCCTATTCTTTTCCCGTTTTCATTGCTTTTGTGGTTTCCTTTCGATTGCTTTTTGTTTGTCAGTTCATTCCTGGATCCTGGAGCACTAGGTAAAGAGTTGCCAGCGGACAACCCACTGGAGACAGCGATCTCCAGGAAGCGAGCACCGACCAACAAGTTGACCATGTTGGCTGGCCAACCCATGGAGACGAAGAACTCCAAGAAACAAGCACTGGCCAAAGAGTTGAGGACGTTGGCGGACGAACTCCTCAAAGAAAGTTGGAAGAACAGCAAGGGCCCCACCGTGCCTACCCCAGGAGCTCTGATTGCCACCTATGTGAGGCTCAAGACCGAGTTTGAGGAGATAGTCGCCGTTGAGAAGCAGTATTCCCCTGGCAAGGTGATGGCCCCCATCGAGGATGAGGAGATGGCCCCCGGAGGGATGAGATCCCCCGGTGAGCTGCACAAGGTAAAAAATAATGGCTTATTACCATAGTTGTGGTTTTTGATTATTTGCAATGTGCTTGCTTTTTGATTATTTGCAATGTGCTTGCTAATATGTTAGTGTTGTGCAGGTGGCGGTGGTTGTCCTTGATGATTCCGATGTCGTGGCACGTCCTGTTGGCATCGCCCCGGAGATCGATTCCGATGCCGCTGTCCATCCTGTGGACATCGCCCCAGAGATCGATTCTGATGTCGCAGTCAGTCCTGTGGACATCGCGCCAGAAATCGATTCCCATACCGTTGTCCATGTTGTGGCCATTGCCCGAGAGATCGATGACAAGAAATAGTTGGTCGCGCTAATCCTTCAGGGTAGTTTGCATTGCCCTGTGTTTAATTACCAGAACGATGTGTGTTATCAAACCATCTTAGGGCTAGTGCACTGTCTTGTGTGGGCGGATCTTGCTACTTTTGTTTGATAGTGAATCATGCGATGAATCATGCGAACCCTCTCCGAGTTATGGAAACAGATGTATCCTCACTAGCTTTTGATGTAACATATGGCATGCTTAGATGTAAGTTTGAACTGTTTATCATATCAGCAGGGCTTGTTTGATGATTCTTGGTGTTAGTAGGCTAGCTACTGTGCGAGCTATAGTACTTGCAAAACACTCACGAAGAGAAACGTTGGGGCTGATGTGCTCGTGGTATGCTTATACTTATCCCTTGTTGATCGACCAATAGCCCTAGCTCCTAAAATTGTAGGCTTAGCGATCAATCAGACAATAGTCGACATACATTCAGGCCTCATTTGGTTCATAGGGTAGGAAAATCGTAGCAAAAGTACAGAGAACATGCAACACAAAATCATAGCAGTGCAGAGACGTACTCCCTCCGTTCCAAAATAGATGACCTAGGCGGGCTAGTTTGGCCTAGTGGGTTTCAGTGATATGACGTGGTACAATGCCGTCCAGTCTTCGTGTGTAGTAGCAGTATTGCGGGTACAGTAAGTTTTCTTAAAGAAGCGGAATTCAACGAAGTCATGATGGTTCATTCGTCCGAACAACTTATGGTGGGAAAGGTTGGGCCTGCGATACGACCGGGGTAGACCAGGATAATTTTGTGCATGGCAGGTGGATCAGGATGGTCGACGTCCCACATGTCGGCGAATGAAAGTTTCTTTCCGATATAGAGGACGAGCAACGAGTATTCATTGTTTATTTTTGATGAAAGCTATTGTCTCCACTGTTACTCCTTGACTTTGTCAATACCTCTCTCTCCTCCACATCAGCGGGGACTACTTGCTATGCATGCAGTGGGCAGCTGGCGTCTTGTGGGGCCAGGGCGGTGAGAGTGGGCTCCGGAATCGGTCCGGACTCCAGCATGGCCCACCTCACATTATCACCATATATTTCTTTGAGTCCGTGCGCGGCGGCAGGGCGATCTCTTCTCCCTTCCCCGTTTCTCTCTTCTCAGCCGACGCCCGCCGAGCGATTAGATTTCGGCTATCGACGGTTTATTCAATTATGGTCCCACATGTCAGTGAAATTGCAAGACAACGCGTGTCCCCTTTGGTGAGCGGCGTGCGAGCCGGACTGTCGGGGTTGCGACGCGTACGAGTCGTAAGTGTGCCGCCTTTTCCTTTAAAACTTGCGAAGCGTAACATTTTCGCTCGATCGATCGATAGAAATCCAGAACAAAATGACGAGGGTGATGCTTTCCCGCTCGTTAGGTGGGCTGGTTCAAGTGATATGACGTGCTACAGTGACGTCCACTTGCTCCATTTTTATGTAAGCAAGAGTTTACACTCGTATGCGGGAGGAGTGCGAAACACCGCGGATCTGATTTTGATCGAGGGATAACTGTTCCCTGCCAAATAATGGAGGATTGTTAGCGATTATAGCATGATAGTTAGGGCATCTCCAGCACTGGCCCACAAATTTACACCGGCATTTGTCCGAGGACACTGATGGATGCCATCCGATGCTGCCCGCATACCTTTCGACAACTATATGAACTAACCGGACGAAATTCGTGCAAACAAAGCAAATTTCAAATTAACCGGATGAAATTCATTACATTTTGAAAACTTTTCCTACAAACTGGATGAAATTCATTACATATTTCGCACAAACCATACTAAACCTACTGTAAACCTAATCTAAACGATCGCCAATGCCCGACCACCAAGTCCGGCCATGAACCCGAGAAAGCCGGCCATTGCCTTTGCCTCCTCCTCATCTGCCTCGATAACCTCCTCCTCCGGCCGGTGCACAAGGTTATGAAGATTTCCGCCTCCACGTCACCGTCAAGCAGCTAATCGGCCGCCGATGTTTACCCCACCAAGCTTGGCATCGACTGAGTGGAGTAGCGGTGGCCTTCCCGGGACCAGAGCGGCGATGACCTACCGTGTACTACTCTTCCTCGCTGCCGGCTGCGCCCGCACACGCGTGTCGGCTTCGTGGTCGTGGCGGAGGAGGGCGGCCCGGGGGGTGCCGGTGATCTCGTTCGTTTGCTCCAGCAACAGTACGTCGAAGAGAGCTTTGGAGCATGCCCGGAGCGGAGCCGCCGATGTCCCTCGTCTGCTCCTGCAATAGTACGTCCAAGAGAGCTTCGGAGCGCCACGAGGCCATGGTTGAAGTGGTGCCGATAGAAGGAAGGGACCGGAGGAGAATAAGTGTAGGTCTTTGGCTATGGCTGGGAGCTGGGGCTCAAGTTAATATAGCAGGCGAATGGCAATGAGCCGCGACAGACGGATGGACTACTAGCGCCGGAGTAGGTTCGTCGGGTGTGAATGCGGATGCTACTTCAGTGACTTTACTGCAGATGCGTTTGGGTGTATGACATGTGGGCCCAATGGGCGTCTGGCCCGCATGTCAGTGACACACCAATTACACCTGCAGTTAAGTCCAGTGAATGCGGCATTGACATTCTGGAGAGACGGTGACCGTTTCAGGCGGATGCGTACTGTTTGACTGGTCAACCATACAAATACGGAGCTATACGCTGAGCCAGCAACCATATAATCACCATATCTCGTATACAATGATCAAAGTGAGCTATCAAGACAAGTTCGATGACCGCCGATGCATTTTACTCGGTAATAAAGGACCAGGATTGAGGGGGAATCCTAATTTGCTTCGTCTTCTGTCCTTGAGCTCTTGACAAACCAATGCACTGTATGGTTGTCCAGCCACTCCACCCAGAGCTCTCACCAAGCGTCGTTCATGCCACCGCGCCGCACACTAACCGGTAAGGCAGCAATGGCATCCCGCCGCGCCGAGTTCCTCGCCGCCCACGAACACACACAAAATGGTAGGGAAACGATGGCATCCCGCCATGCCGAGTTCATCGTCGCTCGCGACCTCACAACTATGTGGGAGGAGTTTGAAGATGCCAAGGCCGAATGGGAGGTAGAGCAAGAGGCGGCCAAAGCCGCACAGAGGGAGCAAAAAAGTCAGAAAGCACTCAAGAAAAGAGAGGCCCGCCGCCGCAAGAAAGAAAAGGACGCACTCGCTGCTGTGGAGAGGTCGGCGGAGATCCAAGCATGGTGGGGTGTCGCCGACAAAGCCGGTAAGGAGAACGACTGTGTCTGGCCAGCATGTGAGAAGTAGTATACTAGTAGTTAGTGTGTGTGTCTGTGTCTGAGTATGAGCATGTACCAGTACTACTAGTTATTACTGTAGTTCTTAGAGCAAATTACTAGTACATTAGCCTAGACTAAGTGGAAAAATTCCTATCCTATGCATCAAATGGCATCTCTTTCTCTATAGGAATTGAGATGCATGTCATCTCACTTCCTATGATTTTCATATTCCTATCCTATGAACGAAAGGAGGCCTCTGTTGGAGTAAATACTATAGCTAGCAGTACTGTTGGTACAGTAGTTTTCTTCAAGAAGCGGAATTCAACGAAGTCATGATGGTTCCTTCATCCGAGCAACTTCAAAGTGGGAAGTGGGCCTATGATTTGACGGCTCATTAGTCATTGTTACTACGGCGCGACGACCTGGGTGACTCTCCCTTGGAGTTCTGCGTGCATGGCAAGTGGACCAGGATGGTCGATGTCCCACATGTTGGCGAACGGAAGTATTCTTTCCGATATCGAGGAGCAAGGAAACCGCGTGGTATAGTATCACTGCTGATTGGTTCGCAAAAAATAGTATCACTGCTGATTTATAATTATTTTTTATTTCTGATGAATGCTAGCGTTTCAACTCTTCCGACGAAGGGTGCCAACGAGTGGGACATGAACAGCGTGGTAGAGCCCAGCGTAAAAAAACAGCGTGGTAGAGCGTCTCCACTTCTTCCACTTCTGGGTTAGAGACCACACGTAGTAGTACTTAGCTGTATGAATGATACAAAGTGCGACCTGGAGAGAAAGACACGCCTAGTTGGAAGGTCTCGGGGCATACACGTAAACAAATATAAAAGTTAATATGTGCCTCCAACTAATATAGTAGTAGTAGAGTACTTAGACACGTACTACATAACATCACCGTGCATTGCACGTACAACATTTATTGGTAGTACATAGTAAGAGACAAATGCCGCCCAAGAGTTCCCTTCTCGACCTACTTTTGGGTGTTTGGTAGAGTGTATGGAGGGTGCATGAGTCCACACTAGTTTAGCACAAATACACTAGAAGCATGCATGAAGAGAGCATGCATGAAGAGGGGTGTTGAGTTGAGCATGCATGAAGAGGGAACAACTATGCTGAGACGAGAACGCAACCAAACACACCCTGTATGCCATGCATGTTCATACCATTTGTGCCTTTCTACTTCACTTACTGTGCTACATTACTCAGGTTCGTACGTCCACTCATGGGTACATGTCCGTCTCGTAGTTCCAGTGCCACGTGTTCTTCATATAGATGGAACGATCATTGCATAACACGTGCGCCTTGATGCTAGATGTCTCGTGTGTTGGCAAAAGGATGAACAAAGCTCACGTAAAAAAATAGAGTGGAAGAACATAGATTCCGGACGACCGAGAAGGAGCAAGGAACCTCGTGGTGGAGCGTCTGCACTCATAATATTTAATATTATTCAGCGATATAAAATTAACCAATCATCTCCACAGTGGACTGGAAGAGTACGAAACACGGCAGCCCAGTGTAGTTACATCATACTAGTACATGGCTAACCCATGCTATCACCATATTTCTTGGCTTCCGTGCGACACCTATCTCTAGTAATCCAGCAGCCTGTATTGCTTCTCCCTCCTCGTCTCTATCAAAGTGCGGCGGGCTGGCGTTTCTGCCATCTATTGAGGTCGGTTAACTATCACATGTTAGCGACATGCCAAGAGCATTCTAAAAAAAATCCTTTCACGTTCCGTTTTCAAAAAGAAAAAAATCATTTCACGTACGAATTTGCCTGTATGCTTTGAGCAACTTTCATGTCCTATACTGCTCCTGTTTGATACTCTAACTTAGCTAGAGGTTAGACTAACTCATGACTAACCCTGAACTAACAGTAGCCAAAGAGGTGCTTGGGTGACAGGGTTAGATTGACAATAAATGCACTTCATGGAGAGAGAAAAGTGATTTTTCAGTGGTCCCAATGAGAACTATCTCCAGTTAGCACCTCTTGGGTGGGATAGTTTTTTTGGTGGGTTCGGTGCAACTTGCTCCAATTTAAACCCTCATGCTTGGATACTTTAGGGCTATTTGAGCCCCAACTAGTTCAAACTAACTCTAACCCATGGATTCAAACAGGGCCTATGGCCAGTCTCGACGCAGAGCAGTCGCGTGCACCGGGAAGCGGCGCTCTCTCAGCCGTCGCGCCACTTCAAAGCCGGCGCCAGTGAGAGGTCGCCTCCGCTCTGGCCGAGCATTAATGCGGCACTGACGCTCCAGGCGATGCCAACCGTTTCACGCGGGAAGCGCGCGCTGGCTAGGGAGTATAGGTTTTTGAACCGTTTCAGGTGTAGTAGTAATGGTAGTTTGCAAAACTACTCAATTATTGCACTCAGTTTCCTAAGAAATTGTGGTAAAAAACGTTACTCCACAGCCCGCTTCCCTTCTCCTTCCTGCTCGTGATTTACGTGGCCATGTTAACGTGGTTGTGTCAAAAAAATGTCACTTCCTGCTCTTGATTTGCGTTATATATTTACAAGCAAGATTGTCGTGCATTGCATGGAACATCAATATGCATTTTTTTACAAAACACCTGTTGTGATTGACCCATGCAGGAGTAATCCCATGTGTAAAAACTAATGATATCTCGAGAATTTTATCGGAAAACTGGTATCTCGAGAATGTCATCGAAAAAATGAAAGATGAGAGATAAGGCGAGGAGGAGTGGAGCGTGGTGGTGACTGGTGGTCGAAATGGGCGGTGGCATGGGGATGGATGGCGCCGGCAGGCGGCAGCGGCCACCATGCATGCTAGATTGTTCCAGAGACTTATTCCTTTTTTAATTGCTGAGCAATGAGGTTGCGGGAGATAATGATGTGGAGAGAGGTGCGGGTATCTTTTGTAAAATTATCATAGTTCGCTTCCTATCCGTCAGATATAGATCATACAGTCTGTATTACAAGATAGCAGGCACACCATCATCGCCAACTCGTTATTTTATAAGGGTATACAGATGATAAGTTTGCTGACTACTAAAGTACAGTGGAATATGTCCATGTTATGCAAGTAAATAAAGGTGATTGTTTATCATACGGGTAAGGTTGGATGAAGGGTGGTAGGAACAAATGCTCCGCCTAGAGCATGTGTGTGAGATGGAGTCTTAGTGTATGTGGTGTGTGTGTGTGTGAGGGAGAGAGAGAGAGGAGAGAGAGAGAGCGGAGAGAGAGAGAGAGATGGAGTCTTAGTTTGTGTGTGTGTGTGTGTGTGAGAGAGAGAGAGAGATGGAGTCT
>NC_057813.1:38795429-38949265 GCF_018294505.1 Triticum aestivum | reverse complement strand
GGCCACCAACGATGGGGTGCGAGAGAGAAATGCCCGTACGAGGGAAGAGAAGGTGCGTGCGCGTGAGAGGAGTCAACATCGAGAGAACGTGTTTGTTCGAGAGACACCACGGAAGACTACTATATATCGATGGTGCATGTAGGCGGGAATTAAACAAAGGGATGGTCTTATTGGTTTCGGGGATATAGGGGAAGGGTGAGAGGCGCGCGGGGCGGGGGGGAGGGGAGCAAGAAGGAGACTGTTAAGTGTGAGTGTGTTTTTTTCCCATCCAGGCAGAAGTTATGTGCACAAAAGAGGAGAATGATTTGATGTGGCGTTAGGATTGAGGGTAATTAACTACGTATGGAGACATAGAGACCTTGAACGTGCATGTGTGAGAGGTATACATGTATACGTGGGATGTGTGTGTCTGCGCGCGCGCATGATCGAGATAAAAGAAAGAAGACATAAGTCTTAAGATCAACGACATGGGAGAGACGGATCGGTATGACAATATGCATGCATGTGAGAATGCGGGGAAGAAGGCCCGACAATTGAGCATGTGTTTTTGTCTTTAAGAGATAGTGGCGTGGGCTGGAGCATGCATCTATGGCGAGCAGAGGGGGTGAGGCACAACGATTGTGCAAAAGAGATCAACCTATAAATGCATATGTATTGATAGACATATATAGTGTGGGTGATAGGAAGCAAGACTCCGTGCGAGAAAGAAATGTTGACGGAGAAACTACAGATAGATACAGAGATGGAGATGCTAGCTAGAGAGACATCTGTTAGTTTGGGTGTCGGAGATGACCGTCGGGTGGTTCAAAGGGTGAAGTTATATATGTGTGTGAGAGGTCACTTCACTGCATGCATGTAGAGAGAAACATATGTAGTGTGCGTGATAGGAATCAAGAGTGAGGGCGAGAAAGAAGGTTGATGGAGAAACAGATAAATAGAAAGATAAAGATGCTAGCTAGTGTGCGCTAGAGATAGGAGTCGAGTGGATCAGAAGGCTGGGTTATGTGTGTGGGTGTGAGAGAGATAGAGAGAGGGTGCATGTGAGTCACATACAAACAAATATAAGAGAGAAATGAGATCCAGAGAGACGGAGTTTTGTGTCTGTGAGAGAGAAAGATATTTCACAATGAGAGTGATAGCTAGAGAGACATATGAGGGAACGCAAGATATCTCTAGGGAGAGAGGGTGTGTTTGAGCGACATACAAGAGAACAATGGAGAAATATGAGACCCTGGGAGACAGAGTTTGTTTTTGTGTGTGAGAAAGAGATATTGAAGAGGAAGAGTCGTAGGTTCTCATATCTAAGGAGAGAAAGACATTTTTGTATGAGAGGTGTGCGAGTGCCACACATGGGAATAGTTGAGAGAAATGAGACCCCGGGAGACAAAGTTTTGTGTTTGTGTGAGAGAAAGAGATTCCACATGGAGAATCATAGCTAGAGACACATAGCAGGGAGCGAGATATACTTAGAGAGAGATAGAGTGATGAAGGTCGACGGAGAGAGTACCGTCAGTGTGTTACGAAGATAAAAGATCATTGTCGACATACAGGTAGCACGAGAGATGCATGAGAGACAATGAATGCGTATAGGTCCAAAGAGATAGTCCTATATAAGCATGAGTGATAGCTATATGAGACGAATATCTGGATTAAAGGGGATTCAAATATTTAGACTAGAGATCACGACATCGATAATATCATAACGCAAATTGGTGTATCAAACATGCATATTCATTTGAATTTGGGCACACATGTAATGTTATATAGTTTATCAATATTGGTGATCCATAGATTCTTCAATTACAAACAATGCATGGTTTATATGCAATTAATGTCTAAACGGGATTACACTATATGTTGCGTGTGTGAAACACATTATACATGTTTGAGAAGTAAAAAACCCCGCAAGAAACACACATTAATTTGAGACAGTTCGCGAGGAATGCATACATTGGATTTCAACATAAAGTGGTTTCAAATATTTGAAAATCCAAATTGATGGATACAACCTTATGAATCTGAGATCATGCCATTTGTAAACCATATTTATGTATAAATGGTGTTGTGCTTTTGAAAGTATATATGTAAAAAAATGATGTATATAGAATGTAATTCCAATTGAAAATGGATCCTGCCAGAAAAAAATAGTAGAATACAAACGAGATTCGAATTGAGTTGGCACGGTAAACATGCACTGTGCAAAATTTGAGTCGCAGTAACCACCCGAAACCAAAATCTGCGAGATGGAAATCACTATTGCCTATCCCTACCGCGCAAAGCCTATCTGTTGGATTTCTATAGGTCTCGATAGGGGTAGGTTTGTAATTTCACCCAAACGTGATGTAACCGCCTCTCACCCGGATTCATACACGGTGGGCGCCAAAACACAGTGTGCCCTCGGCCGAAATCGACTCCCTCCCCGATTCATATTCATACACGGTGGGCGCCAAAAACAAACTCTTGTCGGCAAATATTCGGTGTATGCGAGATTACCATCCTATCCCCAACCGACTAATGTTGTTGTGATGTAGTAGAAATTTGAAACGGGGGCTAAGTTTGTAAATTTCCTCGCATTTGAGACAAGCGCGCCCTGAATACATGGTTCCCCCTTCCTCTCTACCTCCCTTTTCCCCATCCGTACTCCGTGGGCGCCAAAACACCCTCTCCACCCCACCCTCCTCACGCCGCCGCCGTCCGCCACCCCATCCACCGCCGTCCTCCTCCACCATGCCGGAGCTGATACCCCGACGCCGCCGTCCATTACAAGAGATCGACCTCTCTCCTCCACGCCTTCGGACCGGGATCCTTGCATCATGTCCTCTCGCTTCATCCCCGCCGTCGTCCACCTTGCCGGCGCCGATCCTACGACCGTATCGTCCACCGCGCCCCGCCGCCACCGTCTACCCTCCTAGATCTGCTTCCACGCCGCCGACAGCCATCACTACCCCAGCACCGTCAAATTCTCACCAGATGCGTACACGGCGCCGCACCAGAGGAGGTACTCTTTCATATCTGCTCAACTTATTTATCGCAGCAAGAAAATAGATCGCCATTGCTTTACTCTGATTTCTTGTCTTGGTTGCGAAGTTGCCTTTGTCTAGTTTGCACCTTCAGATTTGTCATGGCACGCTCAACACTATACTATCAATGCTTATGGTTTTCCCCTTTTATATTCCACACTAGTTAAATCACAGTAGACTAAATTTCAAAATTAGGTCAGTCAATTTTTCAGAGCTCGCCAGAGTTTGCCGGTGTGATCCAAGGGGCTCGGGTGGTTGTGGGGCCTCGCCGAACGAAGAAAACTTGACGCGGGTGGGGGGTGGGGGTGGCGGAGGAACACAGGCGGTGGGAGCTGGTGATCCGGCCGGCGGCCCGTGTGGTGTTCTGTATGGGAAGAATCAGAGTCGAGGAAGAAGAAGGGTTAGGAGACGTAGGATCTTCATCCAACCGCCTGAAGTGGTCGAGAGACAGCTGGGAGTTGCATTCTTAATGCGCTCTGGTTCATCATGTGTGGGCACTGTGCAACCAACATTTTATTATCCAAAATATGCTTGCTCTTCTTTACCATGTTCGATAGTGCTGGCCTGTACGTGATCGATAGGCTTTCAATTACTAGCGGCAATACAACACCGTATTTTCAAGCCAGTTCCACTTTCCCGATTTATATATCGTGGTTATGGTGTACCCTTGTTATGTACACTATGATCTGCCTAGTTGTTGTGTGCTCTTATTATCATGGTTTGGTAATAAACTATCGATACAGTATATTATGAACCTATCATCTGCCAGCTATCCTTACTTCTGGAGCCTATTTTTTTGTGTACTTGTGCCAGATTATATAAATGCACGCACGATATTACAGCACACATGAACTCTCTCATCAAAATCCAGTGACAGCACATACGTGTTTACAGGGGCGCCCCTATATTAGAATATCATCTGCATTACAAAGATAATCTCACAACTATTTATGTTTTCATGGTTCTCAGATATTACGCAATTACAGTGAATATCATAATCCGTGCATCAGAAGAATATTGTGGAACACTGCAATGACTTACAAAATTGGCACCAAGGCATTGAGTGCCATTCTGGAAGCAATGAAACTCGTACGCTCCCCACCTGTTGATTCTTGTTCAGAATATCATTCTAATGACTATTCTAACCTCGAGGAGTCAAAGGCAGATGGCATGTCCTGTTCACCCATCAAGGTGCCTATTCTAATTTGGCAAGGTTTTATTGGTTGCGCAAAATCTTGCATATGTTGTCTTGCATTTCTTCTACTTTGTTGCACCACCATCTGCTTAGTTTACTCATCATATAACTAGACATGCTAGGCCCATCCATTATCAATACATATTCCATCTGTCGTCATACCATGTTTTTCCACTCAAATTTTGTTCTTGTGCATTAGACATCAAAAAGGAAGAGGGTGATTGCCGAACCTGAAGGAGCACCAGCAAAGTCCTTGAAAAACGTGGTGGTGCCAGAGAAATCAGGCAGCACCCCACTTATATTGGTTGTACAACTAGTGACACAAAACATAGGACCGACTCCAGCAGACTGTACCCATACTTCACTAGCCACACCACTAGCCCCACCATATAGGACCTGCACTCCAGCAAAAGGTACACCGATTTCATTTGCCATAGCACCAGCCGTACCACAGAAAAATCCCACTCCAGCAAAAAGTACAGCAAGTCCACCGGCCGAAGACCTATCCCAACTACAGAGACGGCCAATTCCTGCAGATTGGAACCCCATTCCATTTATTCCCAGTTTAAAAGACAATGCTTTCAATGTTGTTAGGGACTACGTGCATATATTCCCATCATGGGAAGATTATAGTGAAGACAAACACCATTTTCACATCTTCCTGTCCAACTTACGTGTAAGTGCTATTATTCATGGTTATTATTTTCCTGTTTTCTGCTCATCGAACACATCAATGATTTACATGACATTGTTGTAACTAAGTGAGGGTCAATCTGGATAGTCATGACGAGCAAAGCTTGCTTGTGCTTTTCAAGGAAGCATTGCAGCAGTATCGGTGTTACCTGAGGAAATCACACTTTGATGGCAAGTCTATAAACGAATTTCCGATGAAGTCTCCTGTGCTAAATTTAGAAGACATTGAATGGAAAAACCTTGTTATGCACTGGTCTCGTTCCTAGGATGAGGTACTGTCTATGAAACCACATGACAATTTGAACTTCTACTTTTTCGCATGTGCCTTACAGATCTGTTTTGCAGGAAATCAACTCGAAGAAGAATTCCAGTTTGAAAAGAATGACAGGATATCGCAAATATGCTGCCCGCTGCTTTGCTCTTGTTAGTACCTATTGTCCAGTATCACTGTACTTGCATACATATCTGGTTCATTATGTGACAGCAGTATGCATGACATCTTGCTTATCAATTGTTCGCTCCAAATTATCTGATCTGTATGAATGGTGACATTAGTGTAGAAGATATCCAATGACAATGAATTTTTTTAGCTCTGCATTGTTCTTGTAAGTAAATGTTGTCCTTTATCAGTGTACTTATATTGACAGGTAGTTGTTCATGTACCATCACTCTGCAGCTTATTTTCCTTTGCCCTCCATTTTCTACACATAAGATCTATATTTACTCTTACCATAAGGTTGGTACTGAAGAAGTTTAGTTGTGCATTGCTCTTGGCTGTGCCTTTTTCCTGTATCGCTACACATACATTTATAGCTACTTGGTTATGTAGCATCACTCTTCATCTTATCTTAAATATTCTCCATTTTTTCCTATATTATCACATCTATATTTACTCTTAACAAAATGTAGAATAAAGGCAATGCTTATGAAGAACATTTTGTGCTAAACTTCTTGAATTGCCCCCCCCCCCCATCAGCATGGACAAGGGCTTTATAGAGCCTGTCTTCACCAGTAATGTAAGTTTGTCCTTCTCAAGCCTTCAAACTTTGTTGTGTATATTTGGTTAGGCATGACTGCAACAGCTGTTTATTTTTTGTGTTTGCATCAAATTGCATGTTTAAAGTTTATTATGTAGTTCATAAACAAAAGTTTGTCCTTCTCAATTTAATTTTTCAGTTGTACAACCAAGTTCCTTCTTCATACCATGTAAATTAAACTATACAAAGCAAGTGATCTTCTTTTGCACTGCATGTATGCTTCTGTTCTTCATCCGTAATCCAGTGGTGTGGTGAACCTACCCACTACAGCACAATGTCATATTCTACAATGTCTTAACTATGAACAATGTCATATCATTCTACTATTATTTAAATCGCCTCTTTATTTGCCAATCTGAAATGGGATAAATTGACAGCACACTAACCATTGATACTTATGAGTTCTTGATCTGTAATCCAGTGGTGTCGTGAAGCTGCCAACTCCTTCACAATGTCAATTCCTGCCATGTCTTGACCTGAACAATACCATATTGTGTTAATGCAATTTTAAACTGTGTCACTTTATTCGTTAGTAAGAAATGTGATGAATTGTTAGCACTGATACTTTTATGTGCAAAACCTGTCATCTGTCTGCTTGTTTATCTTTCAGAGTGAGGAAGATATAAGTGTTGAACAAGCGCAGTCTCATCATCTTGCTCAGCTGCTTGCGCTGCAGCTCCCCAGCAGGGCTAAACTTTCTTGAACTCTATTGAAGTGCTGTCAGTTTTGTATATTATTTTGTCGGTGTGTTTATTTGCACTGGTGGCGATCTTTGATGCCCAGTGTATGTAATCTGCTGTCTGCTTGTGCTTTATTATCATAGTGGCGAACTTTGATGCCCAGTGGATGTAATATGCCGTAATTTCTTTATTGTATAGTCTAGGTTTTTTCTTATTTACGATGCTGCAGTTATTTTACTGTATATATATCCTGTCTTCACAGTAAACCGGCCAAACCATAAAATTACGGTACATAATCGGGCCGTCATGCAATCACGATGTATGATCCGCATCATGGGCCCCGTCAAACTGGCCCACTAGTAGATTCGGGCCTTTAATAGGCCGAGTAACCCCCGGCCCTCTTTTCGCAAGAAAACTCAATGGGCTTTTAGTAGGCTGAGAAGTAGGCTGGGCCTGAAACGTGTCGAATAGCTCACGGGCCGACGGCCGCCCGAAATGGACCCCGGCCCATGATTGTGTGAATCAATTCACGGGCTTTTAACAGGCCAAAGTTGTCTCGGTCCTTGTTTGGCCCAATCAGATATCGGCTGCGAGCAGGCCGGATGCAAACCGGGCCGTAGTTAGGCCCAACTATATGACGGGCTTTTAACAGGCCGAAATTAATATAGGGACGAAATGTTAAATGGGCCCTTAACAGGCCGAAACTAATATCAGGCCGAATTACTAAATGGGCCTTTAGCAAGTGGGCCCAAAATCATAGCATCTAGTCAACGGGCCGAATCTGATATGGGCCATAATTGAGCCCAAAGCCTCTTAAAGGGCCGGACCTAATTTGGGTTGTGATTTGGCCCAGAAAGTGGGAGGCTTTTAACGGGCCTGATCTTATATGGGCCATTACTAGGCCCGGAACATGGCAGGCCATTAATGGACCAGATCAATTATGGGCCGGCATTTGGCCCAAAACATGGCAGCCAGTTAATGGGCCGACCTACTAGGGTCCTCAAAATCTTGTGGGCCTACAGCTGGGCCGGCCCATTAATGTCGGCGAAATCTCGTGGGCCTTTAGCTGGGCCGGCCCATTATGATCCGCAAGAATTTTGTGGGCCTTTACCTGGGTCGGCCCATTATGGCACATAAAAATCTTGTGGGCCTTTACCTGGGCCGGCCTATTATGGCCCGCGAAATCTTGTGGGCCTTTAGCTGGGCCAGCCCATTATAGTCTGCAAAATCTCGTGGGCCTTTAACTAGGACGGCCCATTTTGGGCCGCAAAATCTTGTGGGCCTTTAGTTGGGCCGGCCCATTTAAACTTGATTGGTCGTGCCACGTGTCGATGTATCATAGGCGCCTTCTGTCCAATGAGTGGATGACATCTGTCCCAACGATGAGCCGACATGTGTTTCCTCCAGCCAATGATGATTTTACACATGGAAAATCCCCATTGGTTGGGGCTGTTAACGGGTTATCGGATCCAAAACCCGACCCGATAGCTTAACGGCGTTCCGTTACGGTGGATGCCACATGTCGGTCACCCTTGACGAAAGCACTTCTGTGATGCGCGATTTATCGTCATGGAAGTGGACACTTTCGTGATGATAATTTTGGTAATGTCATCGAACACTTCTACGACAGCACAGGTATGACTATCTTGATTCTGTCATAAATTTGTCATGGATGTACATGCATGACAAAAAACACGACCTACTATGACAAACACGTATCATCACGGAAGTGTATTTTTTTGTAGTGTAAGGTGCAATGATATACTAAGACATTTGTGTATAAAATTAAAAAGAGTAATAGACATTGGCTGCAAACCATGCAGTTCAATGCACGAGTCAGAGTAAGTAGTAGTTAGAAGGCATGATGATTAAGGACTTACAACAGCGGCTTTGACTGGTCTAGTCATGCCCTTCGTCTTGCTGGTGTGACAGTCCTTGAAGATATCCACATCATTTGGTTCATGTACTTTTTGGTCCTTGCGGGATTTCCTATGCATTTGGAACAAGTCAATATAGATCTGATAATATGACACATCGAAAAGAGTGAAACAACAGCTAATTACCAGAGCCTCGCAGTGTGCAATATAGCTACGAGATCCTGTTGTCTGTTGGAATTTCACTTTCGTACGGTTGGCCTTGTTCTTTGAACAGTTCACCTACAAGAAGATAGATTTGTGAGGCACATGCGTAAATAGGAGTTCAACATGTGATCTGATCACATACATATAACGTACTTGATACTTTGGATCAGACCAGTGTTTAATGAGGCCTCTCTAGTCTTCATCCGATATATTTTCCACTGGAGATGTTTGGGCAAGTTCACTGTTAGCCTTGCCTTCAAAGTGAGTTTTCCTTAAGTTATACTGATACTTTCGCAGAGCAGACTTGAGAACATGGGTGCAAGTTTGTCTAGTAGCATCATCTTGGTTATCCAACTTGAACCTCATATGTTGAAAATCATGGGAGTCTCATTATCACCAACCTAGAAAGTATGGGACAGAGCAAGACGATATTACTAGTTTCCGTACATAACCATACTTACAGATAAATGGTCGAGGAAGGTTTTGAACTGGGTTTCGTCTTTGTCATTCCTGTACTGAATCCATGTGGGGAGGATACGTGCATGACACCTAACGGCAACCGCTGCCTCTGATAATAACTTGGCTGACTCTGTAGCATCACGTGGCCTTTTTAAGCCTGCGTCAAAATGGATCTCCATTCTTCCTCCTCTAGATTTAGTTAACCTATCGAGCACTATACCTGATGTTTGTTTCCTCTTGCGCCTAGGTGCTAGTCCAATAATGAATATAGGAAGTGTTAGTGTACATCAAACTGTGAGACTACATATAAAGAAGCATGCAACTGTAACTTGACTCCATCAAATACCTTCTAGTTGTTGAAGCTCACAGGGTTCATCTGATCTTGCCAACTCGTCTTGTGTCAAGAGTGCTTGGGAAGTAGTGTCAGGTGGCACGGGAGCTTGGGAACATGCTGCTAGCTCAGTGGATGCATGAGTAACTCGTGTAGCTGGTGGTACTGTGGAAGGTGTTGCAACAACTAGGTCTGTCTCTGGTTGTTTGGTGGCAGCTATTTGTTTCTGTTTAGCTAGTTTTGCAGGTAGTTTAGCATGGGATACCGCGTTTGTACAAGTTTCCACTGGATTTTGACCTTCTATTGCATCATCAGTACCAATAGAATCTACATTATTCGGCCGCTTCTATTTCCGTGTGTCCTTAGTACTAACACCATCCCCTGTCATTCTGTCTTCCTTCCTATTTCTCTGTGCCATGTTAAGTCAAGCCGACAAGAAAAAGTAATAAGAATTTAGTTCTTCAGAACAAATTGATGTATGATACAGACGAAATGACCTTTGATGTTAGATAACCACATGATAGGTGGATGTAATATGTATGAAAAACAGGACGTCATGAGATAATCAGAACTATGATGAGTAAACTAAGCAGAAGGCATTTCAATAAATTAGAAGCAATGCAATGGAAGGTAGACACCATATGAAAGATTCTACAAATATCGCTCTGCCAAGTTAACAGTGTCTCGTCATAACTGGCGTTAATACAAATGTGAAGCAATACAAGAAATAAATCATATGCAAGATGCAAACAACATCACACTACCAAGTTAAAGGTTTCTCATCATTAGTGCCATTGCATATTCACAGCACTGCATATTCAGAGCTTATGATGTGTAAACTAAGCAGAAGACATTTCAACAAATTAGAAGCAATGAAAGCTATACACCATATGTAAGACGCAACGAATATCACTCTACGAAGTTAAGACTGTCTCATCATTAGTGCCATTTCAGCAAATTAGTAGTACAAGATAGAAAATAATGAAGATGTAAACTATATCAGACTCCAAAGTTAAACGCGTCTTCTGAAAAGTGATCGTTGCAGGTTACACAACAGTAGTACTTTGATGTAAGAACATGGGGTGATAGACAGATATAGTATGTTCCAGAAACAGGAACATGTATGATATGAGGATGGAATGTGTACGAAAAACAGGACGGCATGGCATATTCACAACTAATTGTGTAAACTAACCAGAAGTAATTTAATCAAATTACAAGCAATACAAGTGAGACACTGTATGCAACATGCAAGACAAAATCACACTGCCAAGCTAGAGAAAGCACCTTGGATGCCAGTTTTGCCCGAAGACTGCCATCAGTCCCTGCCTTATTTTTTCCTTCCTTTTTCTTAATTGAATTTTCTTGTCAAGTCAAAGCCACAAGAAAAATGAATAAAAATTTGGTTTTCAGAACTCATTGATGCAGGATGCTGACGAGCACTACTTTAATGTAGGGCAACCACATGATAGGATGATTGAATGTGTAAGAAAAAAGGACAGCATTGCATATTCACAGCTCTGATGTGTAAACTAAGCAGAATGCATTTCAACAAATTATACGCAATAAAAGCTAGACACCATATGAAAGATGCAACGAATATTACTCTACTAAGTTAAAACCGTCTCGTCATAAGTGCCATTTCAACAAATTAGAAGTAGTACAAGCTAGAAAAGAATGCGAGATGTAACCTATATTGCACTCCCAAGTCAAACGTGTCTTATGATATGTGATTGTTGCAGGTTACACAACAATAGTGCTTTGATGTAAGAACATGGTGTCATAGACAGATATTGTGTGTTTTAGAAACAGGAACACGTGTCTGACTCACTAGTATGATGTGTAAAGTAAGAAGATGGAATTCAACAAAATTAGAAGCAATACAAGCTAGACGTCATACATAACATGCAACCACATAAAACAGTGCCAAGTTAGAGGGAGCACCTGTGGTGGTCCACTAGGGGGGACGTGCTCATCATCAACACAGCTACGTTGAGTGTATATGCATGTGTTGTCTTCCAAATCTTCTTGGGGGTGGCGAAGTAGAATCTATAGAGGCCCTCTGTTTGGAAGGAGCACCTTTATCCACTGCCTTGCTAATTTGCTTCCACTTTATTGATTTTGAATTGTCAAGTAAAACCGACAAGAAAAAGCAATAAAATTCACTCTTCAGAACTCATTTGTGCATGATACTGACAATCACTTCTTTGATGTAAGGCAAACACATGATACCAGGATGGAATATGTACGAAAAATAGGACAGCATGGCATATTCACAACTGTTTTTGTAAACTAAGCAGAAGCCATTTCAACAAATAGGAAGCAATGCAAGCTAGACACCACATGAAAGATGCAACCCTGGCAAGTTAAAAGTGTCCCGTCATAAATGGCATTTCAACAAATTAGAAGCAGCGCATGCTATAAATCATATGAAAGATGCAACTAATATCGCACTGCATATACTAAAGGTGTCTCGTCATATTGATTGATGAAGGATACAAAAAAATAGTTTTACGTAAGGACATTCTTAATAGACATATGTACTATGTACTAAAAACAGGAAGGCATGTCACATTAATAGGTATAATATATAAACTAAGCAGAATAGCACCGATAAATCACGAGTGGACATGATTCCAAGCGAGGTCGGTCTCCCGCCCGCCCATTCCCATGTGATCTTTGCATATATTATACTATGAGCATGTATATTCATTTCTCTGCCACATATCCAACCTATATAACTTTCGTATTTTGCCTGACAGGTCAGATCTGCTACATGCAAATAAACCAGACGCATTGAATCACTCATTTGTTGCAACAGCTACCTACACCACGCTCCCCTCCGTCTCTTTAATCCATTCGGCCTTTTTGCCTCGGCTGTCCAACCATTCTGCTCGGTGCTTGTTCTCACTCTCCCTTGCAACCATCCTCCCGATGCAGGTCAGAACCATGTGTTCATCCATGCCCCAGGGAAGCTCTCCACCACATTCATCCTCATGTCATCTCCAACCAGGTCGCCTCGCTCTCTCTCATCCGTTGCCCTGAGTTCAAAGTCGGGCATGTGGTCTAGTTCATTTCAGGCAGTAGTAAATCCGAGGAGGCATTTCTACAGCTGTGATTGCCATGGTGTAGTAAGTTCATCATCTACTATTCCATACATCATTTGCACTTTGTTCGACTAATGAAAATGAGGATGTAGACTTTGGAAGCGGAAGAACAAGTATATATAGTACTTGAGTGCTAGATGGAGTCACCTAACATAGCAAACATCCGCCTTGGTTGGAAATGCTCATGCTGCCCAACCCTTCTTCATCAGTTCTCCTTGTTCATTTCTCACAGCGTGCCGCAGGCCACCACAATGTGTTCATCCAAGTCCCAGCTTATCTCCACACCTCCTGAAGAACCTTTTCATCTTGGGCATTGCGAACACGCTGCTAATGGCCATGATCTGCATGCACAAATTCTAAAGCGACCTCTCGTGTGATGGATTTGATCTTGTTCCCATATGTACCCCGCGAGATGGATCTGTTGTAGTTCCTTTGTACCTAACGGGTGATGGATTCGCTCTAGTCCCCTTATGTATTTTTCTTCCCTTCTTCTCCATGTACTGCATGTATCTGCCAGTTCCAACTGTGTAATACGTACACAGCAGGCTGCCCTATCAATAATACATGTCCATCGTTTGTGAGCATGAAGCATTAAGTCCGGCTAATCGCGTGAGGCAGTGGAAAATTAATTACTAAACTACGTAACGACCAGAGGCAGGGAGGGCATTGATCCCACCTGCAATAATGCTCGGCCAGCCGACATGCGATGGGAATCAATGCACCCAGCTGCCATGCAAAACATCAAAGCACCCAGAAAACCATTAATGTGTCATCAACGCAACGGCCTTTTCCATCGCCGGGGGTGCGCACGTGGCTTGTGTATTCATACGAATGTAAATGATGCCCTGGGCCACACGGCATGGCGTATAACGCGATGTATATGTGAAGCTGGTAATTAACCTGTCAAGTATTTGCGAATGGCCTATAATAAGTAGGCATCGCGATGCGCGGGTGAATGGACTGGATTACGGCAGCACGTGGATGCATGTCCCAAAAATTCATGTCCGAATAGCACATGCAATTTAACCATATTGGAAGAATTACAATCTAGACACCATATGCAACATGCAACCACATATCACGCTGCTAAGTTAGAGAAAGCATCTGCGATGCTAGTGTAGTGGAAATGCGGTAATCAACTACATAGCTAAGTTCACTATCTTCATATAGCCATGTTGTTTCTTGAGAATCATGTGGGGAGGCTGACGCTGCATTCTTTAAATGGGGATCTTTTCTCGCAGTAGTCCTCTAGCCCGACTGCCTCATCATAAGTGATTGATGAGGGATGCACAAGAACATCGGTTTGATGTAAGAACATGTTTAATAGACAGATGTACTAGTATGCACTGAAAATAGGAAGGCATGTCATATTTAAAAGTATAATGTGTAAGCTAAGCAGATGCAATTTAACGAAATTGGAAGCAATACAAGCTAGACACCATATGCGACATGCAACCATATATGACACCGTGAAGTTAAAGCAAGCACTTGGGATGGTGGTTCATGGCGAGCGAGATCATCAACTCCAGAGCTACGTTTACCGTCTCCATCTATTGAACATCTAGCCTTTAAAGCACCGAGATGTGCCTTGTCTATGCGCCAAGAAAGCAGGAGAGACTTCTCTCTTTTATATCGTGCTTCTGTCAAGGCAGAGTCTGAAATACCCATGCATAAAAACACAATAGTGAGAATATGGGTGAAGTGTGTGCAGAACTAGTGCACTGTAAAAGTAGCAGATAGCAGGTGGCTGAAAAATAAATTACAGGAGACATATGATAGCTCTGCAATATTGCATGGCAAACAAAATTAGATTCTACTCCGTATGATTTTATAATATATGAGCACAGGGATGACTGGGAAATGCAGGTACTCCTCCAGCACACCACCACATGTGGTCCTATCCAAATAACACTCGACTAAAAATAAATAGGTCAATTGATTTTTTATGAACCGTCCGATCTATAAGGAATAGGTAGATGGGCTTCGTCTACCTCCCGCCCATCACTGTTGACGATCTTTCTGGAACCGCCAGCGACCACCGGCCAGGACCCCTGCCTCCGCCGCCCCGCCCTCCCCTCGATCTCACACCACCGCCGTGCTTGCCAACGCCCCCCGGCCATCCCTTTAATCCCGGCCGACCTCCAGATCGGGCGCCAGCAGCTCCTAGGCCACACACACCCCTAAGATAAACACTGAGGCACTGCTTCCCTGGCGCAATAGGCGGACTAGCGCCTATTACACCGGGGAATGCTTGCTTTAATTGGGAATCAACTGACCAGGAATTGAAATCCAGGGGTTGACGAACCTCTAGCTAAGGTGAAATATATATGAGGAGAGACCTTGTGCATCGCGAGTTACTAGGAACATCTAGTATCAGGAAGAAGCGGACAACTAGTGTCTTCTGTGGGATGAATACCATCCAAGCAGACACGTAAGATTTGCTCGAATAAGGGAAGTGGAGTACCATTTCCGGTTGCCAGTGTAGTGTCCTCCAGATGTCGCGGCAATTTTCTTGTTATTACCGGGGCAACCGATGTTTTGGAGGAGGGTGGAGCCTTGGACGAACCCATGGCCAAATTGTTGACTGTGTTGCGGTGGCCGTGTGTCGGCGGAGGGGAAGCAGATCCGAGGCGGCGAAGGACGGTGTAGCAGGAACAGATCCGGTGCGGTGGACGGTGGCGAAGTTGGAGCGGCAGCAGTGAGGCGCAGAACGGCGTGGTTGAACTATCTCGGGTACGGCGCATGTCGGCGTCCTGGAGGCAGCTCGGCCTCAGCTTCAACTACAAGCCGTGGAGGGCGTTGTCGTTGCGGTTGCGGTGGACAACGATGTCGGGGTATTGGCTCCAGCGTGATGGAGGGGGCGGCGGTTGATGGGTGGGATGGGATGGCAGACGAAGGACGCCAGGGTTTCGCGGCTGGTGGAGAGATAGTTTTGGCAACCACGGAGTACGAATGGGGAATCGAATGGGGTGGAGCTAAGGGAGAACCATGTTTCGGTCTGGGACGCGCTTGTTTTTGGTTTTTTTGAACAGATGGCACGCGCTTGTTTGAAATTTGGGGAAAGTACAAACTTTGTCCCCCTCTTAAATTCCGGACCTACTACGGGTCGGGGGTAGGATGGTAATCCCAGGTGTCCCAAATAGTGGGCGGGAGTGATTTCGGCCACGCGCATGTGTGCTTAGGCGGCCATTGTGTATGAATGTTTTTCGGAACCGGTTGCGTGGCGTCTAGATGAAGCTACAAACCTACCCCTGATTAGTCCTTTGGACGTCGGGCCGGTAGGTTTCATGGTTCGGAGTTAGAAAAGTAATTTCCTTCTACCAAACATTGGTCTCACGCGGTTTCGGGTGAGTAGAGCCTCTTTTGGCGCTTCATTTGAAATTTTGAAACAGAAGCATTCACTCTTAGAGTACTCCCTCCGTTTTTATTTACTCTGCATATTAGAGTTGACTGGAGTCAAATTTCATAAAGTTTGACCAAGTTTATAAAAAATAGTATAAACATTTATCATAGCTGCTCTATATGATGTGAAAGTACATTCAATAGTAAATCTAACTTTATTGATTTGTTATTGCTTATGTTAATATATTTTTATAAACTTGGTCAAAGTTTATAAAGCTTGACTTTTACCAAATCTAATAAGCGTACTAAATAAAAATGGAGGGAGTACTCTTGAACTTTGAGGATTGACCTAAATAGACGGCGTTAAATTTAACCTTGTATGTTTGAAAATCTCATTAAATTATGCGCTTCTTTTTGAAATTTTGACACTTGAAAATCCTATAACTACGATTATTTTTGAATGGAGGAGGTAAATTTGAATCTATTTTGTAAACGACTATATATGCTATTATGTACAAAAGCAGAGCAAAGATTGATGCCCCATAATTTAGGTATGATTTACAAATGCCATGATATTGAATTCAAATAATTGAATGGACTTCATGTTGAATTCGAATTTTTTAAACCACCTTAAGTTGAATTCAAATGTATGCTAGTTCATAGCTAGCTACTTATAATGTTCATTGTGTAACTTTTGTATTTATAATGTGCTTTACACACACACCATGAACTATACTCACGTTTATATTCGATTGCTAAAGCTATGCATTGTCTGGAGTTGAAAATACTAACTCTGTGGATAAATTACGTCGAATAATAACATAGACATGCTCAAATTCGATATAATATAGATGTCTAATGGATCAATGACCGTTCCTTACGCGAATTGCAAATATCATGATCCCATCCTAATATTTGGATACAATTTATATTTTTAATCAATGTGTACATCAGTCTTTTATGTGTAGTTTCACTCTCCATAGGCCCCTCCTCACACACACGCTGACTTTCTCTCTCACACATACACGCACACAGTGTATATCCATCGGTGGTCTCTCACGCACTTTCTCCGAGGTGTCTTTCTCGCACACACATGCTCTCGATATAACCCTCCCTCACTCTCCTGACAATTTACGACTGTTTTCACTATCCTTTATCACAAGCACTCCTCCTCTCACAAGCATACACACGGACAATCCCCATCGACCCTTTCTATATACAAATACATGCCTACGTGTCTCCGTCACACACATTATCTTTAGGTTCGTCTCTCACGCATTGTCTCCACCTCTCTTCCTAATTGATGAGTATGATTCTAGTAGAGCATTCTTTAGGATGCCCCTTCAAGTTAGGTTGGATGAATAGTAATATTAGAGATGAGGGGTTACCTTAGTCCAAGGACCTAGGGTTACAAATACTAGCCCGCTTTGTCATTGGACACAGAGTCCTTCACGACTCTGCTATCTTTGTCTTGTACGACTAGTCCTCCATGGGTCTCCCTAAATGTGTCACGGGCCGACCAATGTGGCGCAGGACGGAACCGAGCCAACGGCCTCACTCGGCCCACCGGACCTCAAGCGGTGACACACCCTATACCCCCAGGTCTCATTATCTTCTCACACCCACACATACCAACACAGACACCACACAAAATATTTTCTCCCCGTGCCTCTATCCCCCCCACCCTTGCATATACACACTCGAGGGCATCTCTTGCCGTGACATCCTATTCGTCTCTCTCTTTGTCTAGACCTCTCATTTGTCGTGCTATCTCTCCCACCCCACCCCACCCCCTCGCGCGCGCCGCCAGCCCCTCTATCCATTCCTCTCTCAAATACGTAATACATACACATACCTCTCTAGGCCCTGCCAAATACATCAACTACACATTCACATATGTTTCATCACATACCCCATTGATCTAAAAAGCCCTCTCTTCACGTTTATTTCGCATACAAGATTCCTTTTGAATAAAACCACACAAAGTGTGGCCAAAAAAATATTTTAGAATTTCTACATATATACAACATACAAAGTTATATGGAGGAGTATGAACTTTAATTTGCATTGCATGGTGCCCCCAATGATATTTATTCCGCATTGTGAATTTTTATATTTTTATACTATATAATAAGTTATTCATAATAAAGATAAACGAAGAGCATCTCTCTCTCCATCGCATACACCCCTCTACACCCCTTTCACGTACACACACAAACTACCTCCAGGTCCTCTAAAAGTACGACCCGAGCACATTCACACATGTTTCATCTTTCTCTCGCGATATATATAATGACGATCATTGTATTTGAAGCGAAAGCACGATACGTACATTGGACTTCAGAATCCACTCATTACGGTCAACATTTACATTTTCTGGTTATTATACAGTCACGGGCTCAATGTATAGCTCCGTATTTGCTGAAGACACGAATAGTTGACCAGCTAAACGCTCGACATGGCACCTCTAGTGTTGCATCACATTAGCTCACTACCATTGGGCCCACCTATCGGCATGTACAAGAATGAAAACAAACGATAAAAATATATTAGCCAGTCGTTCGAAGTCATGACTGCGGGCACAGCGGACAAGGTGGCCTTGTATTGGTATGAGAACCGTCTGTTTTAACACAGGAGCTGGTGTGGTGATTATACACACACGAACTGCATGCACACAACACTCACACGAACACACGCAGCCACGCACGCACGCAACACTCAGACGTCCACACACAGCCACGCACGCACGCAACACTCACACGCACATAGCATGCATCCATGCACACACCACATGACCAACACACACTCTCACGCTCCAGTGCTCAACCTACATGTGCATGCACACACATCAGGCTCTGACAGACACATACACAACCAGGTGATTCCCGCGCACGGGTTGGAGTCTTGTCGCGCCTGCGCAAATTTGTGTTTATCTGACCTTTTTCCTATGCGAACTGATAGGTGGGACCCACAAGGAACATGGACAATTTAACTAGTCAACATAGTGCCATGCAGACTATTTGGCCGGTCAACAGACTGCAATTCGATGCTGAACGGTGAGCAAGTGACCGTATAATCACCACAAAACGTATATAGTGACTGTAATGAGCGCATTCTGAAGTCTGATGACCGTATTACGCTTTTCGCTTGAAATACACTGACCGCCCGTGTATTTATCTCTTCTCTCGCTCTCTCTTTGGAGCCGAGTAGGCCAACATGCCAGTTCCTAAATTGGCGCATGCCACCCCATTATTGTTGTACTGGTTTCGTAAGGGGGAACAAGCATTCACGTCTACTATACAAACTGTAGATATGAGTTACAAATGCTATGAAGACGAATACAAATATTTGAATCCACTTCATGCCCAATTTCTCTTTATAGGCCCTCCAAAAGTACATCTCTACACGTTCTCGCATGTTACATCTAACAACCATGCAATACAGCACTACTACTACACTCTAACACAATAAATCATATGTGTTTTTAGTTTTACTAGATCTCATATTGTTAGTTAACTATTTAGTTTGCATACATTAAAATTGCCTTTGAAATGTATGGCTAGTATCATCTACCGCACGGGAAAAATCCTGCCCTTGCCTATTTAATCGGGTTTCATCGATGGATCATGCAAAACAGCAAAACTATATAGTAGTACCACAGTACAAGTAACAGTTCATTGGGTTGCCGTGTCGTGTAGTCCTCCGTCGTAAGAGTGGAGTGCTCCCTTTCATAAATGTTCTAGTCCCTTTCGCCGACATGTGGGACATCAAGCAACCGGGTCCACATGCCATACTGATATAACAGTGCAGAGCAGCAGGGGTGAAGCACCCCAGTCATGGCACCGGCGTAGTAATGAGCAATGAGGCGTCAAATCACAAAGCCGCACCTTTCCCGCAGTTAAGTAGGATGGATGAAGTAATCTCTACTTCTTTCCCGAATAATAAAGCATGCATTGACTTTGTCGGGTTCACCGTCATGCCGATTTTGCGAAAAAGTCCTTCCGTTTTGGGGGAATCAACCCACAGTCCAATAATAAGTGATTTGCAGGAGAATAACAATTCGATCGTTCGGGCCAATAGGACTGTCTTCAGCCTCAAAGGATAGATGCACGGTATGGATAAAACAAACAAGGATAGATCAGGCATGACTCCTCCTGAGAGCCACGATGGATCTCGCCTCCACCAAATTACATATTACGAGCAAACAAAATCATCATCACATATCCGATTCCTTCCTCCTCCGCATGCACGAAGCCGCCGCCGCTGCTTCTCACCTCGCCGCTAGATCGGAATTGAAGTCGTTGCTCAAATCAAGAGAGAAAAAGAGAGATCGGATCGATATCGAGATGCCACAAGGAGCGTTGTTGGAGATGCCAGGCCGTTGCCTTAGGCGGACGAGTCGCCGACAATGAATCCACGTCGGGTGACTATTCGTGGCCTCTCAAGCCCTCTCTTACTCCCCCTCTCCCACCTCCCACCGCCCGGGCGCCGTCACCTCACCTTCCACAGGCCCCCACGACCCTCGGCTAGATGCCACGGCCGGGTCGCCGCCCCCTCCCACCGCGAGGAAGACAACGACAGAGCAAGGTGGCGGCGCTGGGCTGTACATCGAGCCTCCCTTAGTGGCCTCCATCCTCCATACCGATGCTCTGTCCCCTGCTTGAATCGGCTCTGCTGCAGCTTCGCCTGACAACTGGTGCTCTGCCCTAACCTGCTCTGCTTCGGTCTAGATCGATACGGCCCTGAGGTCCACTCCATGGCCCTCTTCTGCCAAACCCCGTACAATCTCCTCAAGCCAACTTGCTTGTCAACGAGTCTAGCACCGCTAGCTATTCGCATGGTCTCTCTCTTCTGGAGATATGAGTTAACTTTCTGAAGCTATGCATACGACATCAAGTATTACTTAGAGTTATGAGGTAACTTCCTGAACCTATGCATACAACACTATGTATTACTTTTCTTTGCATGAGTTAACTTTCTAAACCAATGCTTCCTGTACCTCATTGGCGAGATTTAGGATAGACCCATAGGGCTGCGCACCCCTTTGCTTGGATATGTTTGTGTGTCTCACTCACCCGGTTGTCGTGTTAGTGCAATAGTGCTTGCGAGCTCACGTCTGTAATTGCTACAATCTATTCTTTCTATCAATGCAATGATAAGCAAGTCTTTGGCGTATTCGCAAAAAAAACTTTCTGAACCAATGCTTACGGCATCCGGGATTCATCAGGCTGATGTCCTGCTTCGGAGTGTATGCAGCAACAATAACAAATGATTTTTCTGAATCAAAATCAATCAAGCTGAAACTTTGTGCTGACAGTAATCAATGAAGAAATATGGTATTTGTCAGAGTGCATAAGACAGAACCTTCCCAGGGTTTAAGTAAACAGTGGTGGCTCAGGGATCTTAGCTTTCGGGACAAGCTGCAAACGAAACAGAGCAGAGCGTCCCCAACCTGGCCCTCCAGGCTGCAATTGACAGAGGGTGGCCTTAGTTATCTCACCTCGTGCCCGATCAAGGAGGCAAACAATGTCAATCTGTCATCGACACCTAAGGGTATGGCCAACACATCTGGTAAAAAATTGACAACAATGCTATTGATTGCCGGATTGATAAGAATGCTTCTGGTTGATCTGTTTAATTCAGTCCTTGGGCTATCCATGGAGAAACGCACACTCCATGGTCCAGACTTGTGACTGTACTTAAGCAGAATATGGAATTATTCTATTGTCTCTTCATGATTGATCACCAGGTTGCGAGTGAAATTTGTGTATGGAGCATCAGTATTATGGTCATAGAGTTGGCAGGGTTTAGTTATGTGTACTTGGTTGGAGATATATGAAGCGTAAGGGAGTAGCTCATTCACACTTGTGATTCAGTAATGTTCTTGCAGTCATTTAGTTATGATCTGCATGTCTAAAAAACAAGCACCACATGAATCAGATGTCAACGAGGCAGCATGCTCTGCAAGAGGCTGAAATAAAAGAAACAAAATGGAAATAACTCGACGATTTAGGAACAACACATCATCGATGACATGCACTTTTCCAGTCAGGGGGGAGGACTTTTAATGTCATGCTAGAACTTTTCGTGCTATGGAATGAAATAGTCCAATGTCCAGTATTATGGGATTCACTCACTCTGCAAGTATTGCAGCTCTTAAAAGTCCTAAGTTAATGAAAAGGGTGTTCCACCCGAAAATACAAGAACGGATCGGTGCTTTTCTTGAATCGCCTCAGTTTGAACAACGCCGTGTATTTAAAAAATAATTGGTGCATCAATTGTGAGTCTAAAGATGGTTGAATATTGTGTACGGGCGGAAATTTGAAGCAGATTAGGCGGTGGTCTTGGTCGGAGAGGCTGCGGAGTGGATGAACTACACTCTTGCATCCACTACGGAGGCAGGTAATCCTTATCCTAAATTTCCTGCTCTAAAATAAAAACAGTTTTTAGGTCTATATTGGCAACAATAGTTTTCACAGGATTATGAGCCAAATAAAGGGAACTAGGGAAGGAGAACTGATCTGCATCTCCTGAAGTGGCGAACCACAAAATCATTTCATTTGGGATGCGTTCCTTCCATCAGAGAGTCAAACACCGGACAATAAGGTCACTTTGAGGACAACTCACACTGAAGTTTACGTAAGGCCTTAGTGCTTTTTTTCATTTTACCTGAGCTAATATTTATTGAACGAGTGTTAGCCAATGACATTAGTTGATGTTACTCATGGAGAGGATTTGGATGTTGTGTGCTATTTCTTTATTACACACGCTAAGTCTCAGATTAGCCTCATTGTATATCTACCCCTTCTACCTCTCAGAATTAAGTGTATAGGTTTTGAATATTTTATACATTTAACACTTCAACATAATACCATCTTCCAAGATTTCTTGGATTTATGTCAATACACTGTATGATTATTTATGGTAATCAGAATTTGGAACTGCTCCTGACCAAATTAAAGGATGCATGTTGTACCTGAGCTTACAAGATCTGAATTACAATGTTCTTTTATACAGCAATAAGGCTACAGATTTTCAGTAAGTTCGTTTCATTTTCTAAAGGGCTCAGATGATGCCATCAATCCATTAGAGTAGAAGGGAAGAAAGATCTGAAATTGCTCAAAACATGGCAAATATAGTTGCATTTCATATCTTCAAAGTAGGAGATGCATATTAGTAGAAACTTAATAGTTGACATCCAAATTCAGGCACATCTCTGATATGATCACTTTGTATTGGTCTGTTGGTAATTACTTGACTGACTGGTGGAGAAACAACTATATTGTAGGTAAGTGAAGGCATACACAAATAGAGGGAGCACATCGCCACATTTTCTTTGGATGATTGTTTGCCTCTCTGAATCTAGCTTTTTTTAACGTGACCACTTCAATTGAATTTCTTATTTGCATTACATAAAGTGAAAAAAACTAATGCTTTGTCATGTGCTTTGGGACACACTTTGTTGCATTTAGGTGTTCACATGCTTCATGCTTTAAGTATTTGCTTTCATAGGACAACTCAGTCCATATGTTTCTTGAGAGGTTAGGATTAACAGAAAAATATTCTATGTCTCACAACATGAAGAGGCACGCGATAATTTATAAGTTTGGGTGTCTGCTAACTTCAGTTCTGATTCGAAAGATACATACATTATTTTTTGATTCGCTTTACTTGGTCAGATTATAAACTGATGCATTTCAAAGATGCACGTTCATGATCAAGATTTAATTGTATTAGCTTTAAGAAATGAGTAATTGTATTATATGTCATTTATGCTTGGACCCAGAGGATTGTCCAAATGTAGGCTTTATGGTTTTTACTCTAGGTATGCAACTACAACAATCGTCACTTGCATTTGTTGTGCTATTTTTGATAGACTAATATGGTTAGTTTGCAAAGTTCTTGGATAAATTAGGAAGATATTGTAAATCCTTTTGCACATATTCGACTTTTTCATGTTGCTAAGGTCGCCCTGTCGATGTTGTTCTTAACTTGGTGTACATGTAAATTGTTCTTCGAGATTGACTAGGCAGTGTTCATTATCATAATGGTGTTCCTTTGGTCGGTATACACAATTGCTTCATGTTGTTTGCAAAGATTAAATAAGTAAAGTTGTGATGACGGTTTTGCGGTGAGTATATGACCAATCTATGTCGAGTTTCACTACATCAACTTGCACTTCGATGGTGGCGCGGAGCTGAAGTAGATGTCAGTGGAGGACATGAGGGCGGGTTATTTTAAATACAAAATTCATGATCGAAAAATCAACAATCCAACCCGGTGCAACGCACGGGCCCTTTTGCTAGTATACTCCTATAAAAGACTCAGTTGGTGATGATGGTGTGTCTGCCATCCGCCATTTCTGACCATTAGATCTGCATCTAACGACTATGATGTAAGTTGTGGCCTTTTTGCAACAATTCCCACTTCTCTGCTCCAGTTTATACAAAACCCCTTAGTATCTTGAAACCAACCACATTCCTCCCTTACCTCATGAAAACAGCCCAAAGAATATATTTCGAGCAAAACATAAGATATTTTTAGTGATATGTATATCAAAACTAAATTGTTTTCTTTAAAATTTGTGAATATGGATTATTCTACTTTGGATCTGTTGCAATGGTCAGGCTCATTGCTATAGTGATATTTCTCTTGCATCATCACAACGAACATCTATTGTACTTGTCCGGGCCGGATGCTCGCAATGCGATGACCTGAGTTCGAATTATGTACTAAAGTTTAGATTTTTATATTTTTAATATATACTTCTTTCGCTGATTTACTGACAGTGGAACTGAAAGTGCGTTAAGTCGACTAGAGGGGGGGTGAATAGGCGATTTTTATGAATTCTTCACTGAGGAATTTGCCGGTAAGGAAATTCCTTAGCGAAGAACTATTAGCAGCGGAATAAGTACTCAGAAGTAAGCATAACAGAATACAAGCATGGTCATCATGATGAAATGAAGACTAGCACAGAGTATAGAAAGCGTAATCACAGGATAACACAAGATGGAGACAAACAGACTGAAGAAATTGAACTGAGGAAATTGAGAAAGTCTTCAGTCAAAGTCTTCAAACACATATATGAACAAACACTCAACACAGTAATGAGGAAATGAAAGGGTTGAGGAAATAGAACCAGTTAGGTTGGTGAAGACAATGATTTGGTAGACCAGTTCCAACTGCTGTCTCAGTTGTACGTCTGGTTGGAGCGGCTGAGTATTTAAACTCGAGGACACACAGTCCCGGACACCCAGTCGCTGAGCATGCAGCTCAGGACACCCAGTCCTCACCGTATTCTCCTTGAACTAAGATCACACAGATCTTGTCCAATCACTCGTGGTAAGTCTTCAGGCGACTTCCAAACCTTCACAGACTTGGTCACTCGGCGATCTACAATTCCTCTTGGATGCTCTAGACCTTGACGCCTAACCGTCTGGAAGAAGCACAGTCTTCAAAGGTAACAAACGTCGGATCCACGCAGGATCAATTTCTTCAGTGATGCTCAATCACTTTGGGTTTGTAGGGGTTTGGTTTCGGGTTTTCCTCACTCGATGATTTTCGCTCAAAGTCCTAGAAGGATGGGTTGCTCTCAAATGACAAGTGTCAAGTTCTCTCGGAATAGCCAACCAGCTAGTGGTTGTAGGGGGCGGCTATTTATAGCCTAGGGAGCAGCCCGACATGATAAGACATAAATGCCCCTCAATGATATGACCGTTAGGTGGATAAGATATTTTGGGACAGCTGCCGCGCAGTACAGCAACGGTCGGAAATTTGACTCTCAAATTCCTCAGGGCTATCATGTTCCTCACTGTGTAGGTAATTCACACTGACGAATTCCTAACTCCTCAGTCAAAACAAATTCATCAGCGACCAGAAGAACTTCGTCTCTGTCACTGAAGAAAGTGACTGAACTGTATGAGATTTCCAAAGGCTTCACTCGAAGGGATTGGTAGGTGTAGGATTTTGAGTTGAGCATCACATGGAAATTTTTCCTTAGTATTTCCTCGACCTCCTTTAATAGTACGGTGTTTCCTATGACTCAAGAAAGAGAAAATGAAACTACGAAAACAAAAGTCTTCACGCTTCATGTTCCACAAATGAATACCAAGTCTTCAAGGTCACACCAATTTCTTCACTTTCAAAGTCTTCAGAATATCAAAGTTTTCAGTTGAAGAACTTCATTTTTAGGGGTCGACTTTCTCTGTAAATATCAAACTCCTCATAGACTTATAGACCTGTGTACACTCACAAACGCATTAGTCCCTTAACCTATAAGTGTTCAATACACCAAATCACTAAGGGGCACTAGATGCACTTACAATCTCCCCCTTTTTGGTGATTGATGACAACATAGGTTAAGTTTTCAACGGGGATAAACATATGAAGTGTATACACTGATATTGAGGAATTTGATTACAAGATATAGAAGAACTCCCCCTGAAGATGTGCATAGTGAGGAATTTGCTTTTGAGGCAATGCACATTTGAAGAGTTGAATCATGGAGATCTCCCCCTATATCTTGTAATTCATACACGCATTTGATATATAAAATGAAGAATTTGAAATGCATGATGAAATATGGTGCCTGATGAGATTCAGCATGCGTGCAATGTCATTAACGAGGAATAAGCATGCAAAGCATAATGCAACAAAAGTATCAGCGCACCATCGGGTTTAAGATTACAACTCGATCCAAATAAAAGTTTCAGAAGAACGAGAGTTGTAACTTAAAAAAATGCCCTTAATATAGACCCCCTTGAAGACTAACTCATATTTCTCCCCCTTTGTCATCAAATGACCAAAAGGATTGAAACTGAGGACTAACGCCCCTGAAGAATTTCAAGTTGATGGAGGAGCGCCAGCGTTGTCGGGGTTGTTTGTTGTAGCAGGGCCTGCCGCAGTGTCGTCCAATTCTTCATACTCATCAGTGTCACGCGATGAAGAATAAGAGCTGGCCACCAGTGGAGGAATTTTGACCCTCTTGAATTTCTTCGGAGGAGGTGCAGACCAGTCAAATTCTTCCTTGAGACCCATAGTCTTCAGTTCTTCAGTACTATAGACATGAGTGAGGACAGCCCAGGTGCGGTTGAAGGTTTCATGAAGGTAGTATTGGTTCTTCTTCACTTCATTGTGTGTTGAGGTCATATTGTGAAGAAGTGCACCAAACTGACGCTTTACCCATTTTTGATTGCGATCAACCTTCTGATGAAGACTGAGGAGTAACTCACGGTCAGTCATCACCATGGGTGTTGTGGCTTGAGGATTTTGCTTGGCTGAGGTATTTGCGGCAGAGTCATGTGTGGCAGAATCATCATTGGTAGAGTAAGATGCAGCCTTGCGAAATTGACCATCCAATGGACGAATGCCTTCATCGATCACAGCAGCGGCCTTGCCTTTATCATCAGCTGATGAAACTGTCCGTTTGAGGACTTCAATGGGAGGCAAGTAGCTACCGTGGTTCAGAGTGTCAGCTTTGTAATTTAGTGAAGATCTTGCCCTGATGAATCTCATAATCCAAGGAGCATAGGGCTTCAGCTCGAATGGTGACATAGCATATTGGCTAGAGTCCTCATGAAGAAATCATGGAAGTTGACGGGAACGGCATGAATGATGTTGAAAAGCATATTCTTCATGATGCCGATGACTTCTTCATCATTTGAGTCGTGGCCTTTGATAGGACTCATTGTCTTCGTCAGAATTCGATAGACAGTCCGAGGCACATACAATAGTTCCTTGACGAGGAATTTGGTTCTTGGGGCCTGCCTTGGCTTCAAAGGCTTCATCAGCACTTGCATATAGTGATTTGAAATTTCTGGTTCGTTGTAGATACAACGAGCACCATCAAGTGGAGGACTGAGTGGTAGAGCATGAAGCAATTCAGTTGCTGGTGCCTTGTAGTGAGTATTTTCAGACATCCAGTCTAATACACATGAGTTCACGTCTTCAGCGTCTCCAGTGATGTGCAGAGTTGCATAGAATTGAAGAATGAGTTCTTCATTCCAGTCACAGATATCAATGCAGAAATTCAGAAGTCCTGCGTCGTGAAGAACACTGAGGACTAGCTCAAAGCCGGGCAGAGACTCCATGTCCACATGAGGAATATGTGCATGATCGAAGACTTTGTCTTTGTTGAAGAGCACTGAGGAATAGAAATTGGCTTGGCTGGCAATCCAGAAACGCCTCTTCCTTATGCGAGCAGAATCATATGGATTATAATCAGTGAAGAATATGTGCTCGGCAAAGAAATCTTTAGCCTTGAACTTCTGTTTGCTTGAGAACGGATTCTTTGACTTTGGCAGAGGGGTGTCAGTGAGTTGCATCACCACCTCAGGAATCGCGAGCTCAGGGTTCTTCAGGCTGAGGAATTTCTTGTTCCTCAACAGGTGCAGTCTGAGGATCAGCAGCAGCAGGTTCATTAGCACTAGTGGCTGGAATTTCTTCATGGACAGATGAAGTGGGATGAGTTTCTTCAGAGCCCGTTTGAACAGTTGGAGCAGGGGACTGAGGTATCTGTTGGATTGGGGTGAAGAGTGGAGAATTTGGATGCTGACTTTCCCAAAAGTCATCGTTCATCACTAGCGTTGTGCTTCCAATATCCACATCTTCTTCAAGTTCTTCAACACCGGCCTCTTCAGCTGTGAACTAAGGCATAGGCGAGGAAATGATTGGGGTTGAAGGGATTGCTTCCACTTCAATTTCTTCATCAATCTGCTCTGATGAAGCAGCAGAATGATTTTCTTCATCAGATCCGCTTGGGATCTCATAGTCTTCTCCAAAAGGAACAAGGTCCTTTGATGGCATGGAGGAAATTGGAACAACATCAATTGGATTTTCGAGTGAGCTGGTCATTGGCTTCATTTTCTTCGCAGCCGAAGAGTTTGACGCAGCTGATGCCTTCCTTTTCTTCACTGCAGCTCGCTCTGCAGCCTTGGTCTTCTTCACATCAGAAGAAGATGGAAGAATTGGAGTTGGTGTTGGCGCAGGAGGAGCTGAGGAATCTGGATGAATTTCCTCAGGCGCAACTGATGCAGTTGCCCTGACTTGTTCAGTTTCTTCAGGCGCACCACTAGTGGATGCCCTGGCAATTTCTTCAGTGGCTGGAATGGGATCATCAGCCCTGGAACTAGCATGTTCTTCACCAGGCTGAAAGTCATCAGCGGTGCTGGCATGTTCTTCAGTAGGCTGAGCAGAGTCTGCAGCCTGAAGATTTTCTTGTTGCGATGGGGCTGCAACATTTGTGAATTTCTTCGTCAGATTGACGAATCTTACGTTAGCTCCTTGCCAATCAGCATAGTAGGCATCAAAGTCTTTGTTGAGGGCTTGAATTTCAGACTGAGCCTGGAGAAGTTCCTCAGGTGTCATTCTGACAACGTTTTTCTTCAGGAGCTTCTCCTTTCTGTATTGAGCTTTCCTGATCTCTCTTGCCTTTTCAAACTTCCATTTCTCTTCAGTGATGAAATGGGTTAGCATGTGACTTTGACCAGGGGTCAGATGAAAATCAGGCATGGGGGTGTTTGGATCCTTGTGCCAGAGATCAATGTAATCGAGGATTTTTCTCGGATCCAACAGCAGTGGCACAGATGTGCCTTTGGCTCTAGCGGCCTTCACCTGTCTGTCTCTGATGATTTCTGCAAGTTCATCATCAGAAGCTTCATCATCAGAAGGCACATGGAATGCGACATGTTTCTTCTTTGGACTTGGCCGAGGACCTCGTCCAGCTGTTGCTTTGGTCTTCAACAGTGTGGGGCCTGATGAGGAAATTGGTGCAGCTGAGGAACTTGCTGAAACACCAGAGGCAATCGAGAAACCAGCAGTCCTTTGACATGTAGCCTGATGCACAGGAGCTGAGGACTTTGATGGAGCAGTAGCAGTGTGAGGAATTTGCCGTGAGGGCATTGCTGAGGAACTTGGCCGTGAGGGCGCTGTTGGTGAAGCACTTGGCTTATGAGCAGGCTTCTTTGGCATGGATTTCCTCGGTTTGACCGAGGCCTCAGTAGCAGTAGCAGTGGCAGAATCCTCATTGAATTTCTTCACTGTCTCCTTGGCTTGTCTTGCCAATTTAGCTTGGCGCTTAGCCCATTCTTCAGGAAAGTCCTCACCACGTTTGATGCTTGTGGGGTCAGCTACTTGGCCAGGTGCCAATGGAGCTCTTGGGCATGGAGGATTGAGGGCGAATTTCCTCATGTACTTTGGAGTCACATATCTGTATTCCCTCCATTCCCTTGCCCATCTCCGTTCAATCCTCTGAATGCGCACCTTGCGCTGATTTTTGTTTTCTTTGCTAAATTTTGCTTCATCGGGTGTGCAATAGTCAGCATAAATTTCCTCAGGGATTTCAAACGCAGTCATAACCTCAGGTGTCTTTCCTCTTTTCTGCGGCTTCTTACCGTCTGCCATATTCTTCAGTTGAGGAATTTGAACAATCGAGTTCTCTGAAGAAGTATGCAGTTTTTCTTCGAGGAACGCTGCAAATGAGTTAAGTTGATGAGAACCTAGTGATTCAGCAGCAGACATGAGTACCTGTGAACAGAGTACAGGTGCGAGGAATTTCAGAGAGGTCATATGCGTTCTGAGGAGGTTTTTCGAAAAGAACAAGTTTTCAGGATTTGACCAGATGAACCTTGAAGAATTTCACTAAGCATTCTTAGTCTTAGGTTCCAGAGTTGTACAGATCGAGGATCCACACAATTGGGGAATCTTGAAGAAATGATTGCTTAGAGAAACAGTTCAAGATCATATGATGTGTGAGGTGTTCATATGTGTGAATATTTGAAGAATAAACACCTTTGAAGATTTTTAGGAAAGTTTGAGAATCAAAGTGAGTAATAAAAGTAACTTTTAATTACCCGAAGTGAAGAACACGACGAACTGAGAAGAACAGATGTGAAGCTCGTCAGGTTAGATCTCCCACGCCCTAACTTGGCAGAGGAAGACAACTACGGCGGCGGCGGAGTGAAGATTTCCGCGGTCGGCGTGAGTACGACGGCGACGAGGTCGAGGCAGCGAAGCTCTTCCTCACCGGCGACGATGGAGTAGCGGCGGCGCTAGGGTTTGAGGAGCTCGAGTGAGAGAGTAGCGATCGAGCGGAGTAAAAGAAGTGAGGATGGAGAGAGGGGTATTTATAGAGGCAGTGAAAAACTGTTCGCCCGAAGATTTAGGACGAACGTGCCCCTGACCATTCTCCTTCTCACGACATGTGTCACCCACGTACTATGCAGTGGAGATCATGTACGATCGTGGGTGAGTAAAATAATGCATCGTGGGATGCGGAACGGTTTGAGCGGCAAAACCGAAATTGGATAAGATTTGTTTTGAAAGTTTCGTTCGCAATTTCTTTAGCTGACAAGGACACAGTGAAGATTTTGAACGAGTTTCAAATAGAACGCATGTGAAGAATTTGTGAATAGATTGGGTTGAGTATAGCATAGAGGGGGAAGGGTCCGATCACATTCACTTAGCAGAAAAAACAACTTGAAGAAATAGCTATAAGTGAATGCTGTAGAGGACATAAACTCATATATATATATATAGCCAATGAAGAAAAACGAAGGAAACAGTGAAGATTTTGAAAAGTTGAAGAATTTCAAAACTGAGGAAAAACTCAAATTGAAGATTTTCAACTTTTTGTGGTGGCGTGACCCACCGTATAAGAATGATGATTTCAGACACCGCGTACAATTGTCGTAGGGTTCTGAGAATCAAATTCTTCATTAATTTCTTCACACTTAGAGTGTTATTCTTCATTGATTGAAGAAAAACGTTTCTTCATGTGTTGCACATCTAAGTCATCAATTTTGCATAAGTGTTAGGATGTGTGTCCTTTTCAAAGAACATTCGAAGATTCTAAGATATTTAGCTCACACCGCAACTTGCTAAATCTCTTCTCATCCAAGGGCTTAGTGAAGATATCAGCTAGCTGTTCTTCAGCTTCACGTGTTCGATGGAGATGTCGCCCTTCAACACATGATCACGAAGAAAATGATGACGAATCTGAATGTGCTTTGTCTTCGAGTGCTGAACTGGGTTGTGAGCAATCTTGATGGCACTCTCATTGTCGCAGAGGAGAGGCACATTCTTCACGTTGACGCCATAGTCCTTGAGTGTTTGCTTCATCCAAAGCAGTTGAGCACAGCAAGAGCCAGCAGCAATGTATTCAGCTTCCGCAGTGGACAGTGATACGCAGTTCTGTTTCTTCAAGGACCAACAGACCAAAGATCGTCCGAGGAAATGACAAGTGCCAGAAGTTGACTTGTGGTCCACACGATCACCAGCATAGTCAGAGTCAGAATATCCAATGAGATCAAAAGCAGAGCCCTTGGGGTACCATAATCCTAGTGTTGGTGTGTGAGCTAGATATCGAAGAATATGATTCACAGCCTTATGGTGTGATTCCTTCGGTGCGGCTTGAAATCGGGCACACATGCAAACACTAAGCATTATATCTGGCCTAGATGCACATAAGTACAATAAAGAACCAATCATGGAGCGGTATACCTTGTGATCGAAGTCAATACCATTTTCATCAGTGCATAGATGGCCATTTGTGGGCATAGGAATTTTGACGCCTTTGCAATCTTGCATGCCGAATTTCCTCAGTACATCTTTGAGGTATTTCTCCTGAGATATGAATATGCCATTGCACTGTTGACGAATTTGAAGACCTAAGAAGAATTTCAACTCTCCCATCATAGACATTTGATATTCTTCACTCATCATATAGGCAAATTCATCACTATAACGTTGGTCAGTACATCCAAAGATAATATCATCAACATATATTTGGCACACAAACAGTTCACCATCATAAGATTTAGTAAAGAGAGTAGGGTCGAGTGAACCGGGTGTGAAGCCATTCTTCACAAAGAATTCCTTCAATGTATCATACCACGCCCGAGGGGCTTGCTTGAGTCCATAGAGGGCCTTATTAAGTCTGAGGACTTTGTCAGGATTCTTTGGATCTTCAAAACCTAGGGGTTGAGCAACATATACTTCTTCCTCAAGCTTACCATTGAGGAATGCACTTTTCACATCCATTTGATATAAGATGATATCACGATGGTTAGCATAAGCAAGTAATATGCGAATAGCCTCAAGTCTAGCAATAGGTGCAAAAGTTTCATCGAAATCAATTCCTTCAACCTGTGTGTAGCCTTGAGCTACCAGTCGTGCCTTATTCCTCACCACAAGGCCATTTTCATCTTGCTTGTTGCGGTAGATCCACTTTGTGCCAATGATATTATGCTTGCGAGGATCTGGACGTTTGACCAGTTCCCAGACATTGTTGAGCTCGAACTGATGTAATTCTTCTTGCATAGCCTGAATCCACTCCGGCTCCAAAAATGCTTCATCTACCTTAGCGGGCTCTGTGATAGAGACAAAAGCATAGTGCCCACAAAAGTTAGATAAATGTGAAGCTTTTGAGCGTGTGAGAGGACCTGGTGCTCTAATGTCATCGATGATCTTTTCCACTTGCACTTCTTTTGCAATGCGAGGATGAGCTAGTTGTCGCTGAGGAGTTTGATTAGCATTTTCTTCAGCACCATTTTCCTCAGCATTTTCTTCAGGTGTATCATCTCGATGTTCTTCATGAACTGGAATGAATTCTTCAACAAATTGTTCAGTAGGAATGACATCCTCAGTTGCCTTGAACTTGATAGAATCCTCAGGTGCTGGTTCATCTAACACAGAAGGTAGGTGCTCTCTTTGCGAGCCATTAGTTTCATCGAACCGCACATCTACAGTGTCAACAATCTTGTGAAGAACAATGTTGAAGACTCTGTAGGTGTGCGAGTCCTTTCCGTAACCAAGCATAAAACCTTCATGTGCTTTCGGTGCAAATTTAGAATTATGGTGAGGATATCTAATCCAACATTTAGCACCGAAGACTTTGAAATAACTCACATTGGGTTTCTTGTCAGTGAGGAGTTCATAGGCCGTCTTCTTGAAGAATTTGTGAAGATATACTCTGTTGATGATGTGGCACGCAGTATCAATTGCATCAATCCAAAAACGATGAGGCGTTTTGTATTCATTAAGCATAGTGTGAGCCATCTCAACAAGAGTTCTGTTCTTGCGCTCCACGACGCCATTTTGCTGAGGAGTATAGGGAGCAGATAACTCATGAGTAATACCAAGTTCATCAAGATAGTCATCAAGACCGGAATTCTTGAACTCAGTTCCATTGTCACTTCTGATGTGCTTGATCTTCACACCAAAGTTGGTTGAAGCCCTCGAGGAAAAACGTTTGAAGACTTCCTGCACTTCATGTTTGTAAGTAACAATGTGTACCCATGTATATCGAGAGTAATCATCAACAATGACAAAACCATATAGAGATGCATCATTAGTGACTGTTGAGTAATGATTAGGTCCGAAGAGGTCCATGTGAAGCAATTCAAATGGACGAGTAGTGGTCATGATAGTCTTCGCTGGATGCTTGGCCTTGGTCATTTTTCCAGCTTCACAGGCTCCGCATAAGTGATCCTTGAGGAATTTGACATTCTCAATGCCAATGACATGCTTCTTCTTCGCAAGCGTGTGCAAATTCCTCATGCCTACGTGACCAAGTCGTCGATGCCATAGCCAGCCTTCTGAAGCTTTTGCAAGTAGACACATGGCTGATTGTGGTCCAGTAGAGAAATCAACAATATACAAATCTCCTCTCCTAAAGCCTTCGAAGACTTTGGAATTGTCAGCTTCCATAATCACAAGACAGCGATACTTGCCAAAGACAACAACCATATCAAGATCACAAAGCATTGAGACTGACATGAGGTTGTATCCTAAGGACTCAACAAGCATGACTTTGTCCATGTGTTTATCCTTAGAGATCGCAACCTTACCAAGACCCCATACCTGACTTTTGCCTTTGTCAGCAAAGATGATGTGCTTCAGATGTGACGGTGATAAGGGAGCATCCATCAAAAGATTCTTGTCACCAGCCATGTGATTTGTACATCCACTATCGAGGACCCATTCAGTGGTTTTGGGTTGATCATCCTGCAGATGAATTAGTGTAACTTACAATCTTATATGCTTCATCAATGAAGAATATGATATCAAGTTCATCAGATGAATTTCATCAAGCAGTAAACAGATATAGCAGTAGGAGGACGTGTGAAAGTTTATTTCATCATGATTCGCCTGCGTCCTTTCAGGCAATTTTGTCAGGTTCCTAGCAAATTCTTCAGACGTTAAGGCACGTCTGGAGACCTCACCCTGCAGAAGAGATTAGTTCTTTTTCTTCACCACCCACATCTGAAGGGGTGGCAAAGAGTTCATCACTCTGCGAGCACCATACGAGAATGGTGGCATAGAAGCCAAACCATTTCGTTTCACATAAGGGGGGTTAGGGTAAGCATATGAATAAGCAGAGAAATTCTTCGAGGACTTATGAACATAATGGTTTGAAGAATAATGCACATATTCATAGCCCTTAGCTCTACCCTGTGAAACAGAGTTGTTAGCACGATGATAATCATATGAGGACTTTGATCCATTTGAGGAATTTGATCCATATGAAGAATTTGATCTGGGGTTCCTGTTCTTCACTGGTGGTGTCATGAGGACATTCACCTGAAGACTTTCAAGGCACTTCTTGGGAACCCAGATTTTCTTCATGGGAGAACCGTTCCTGCAGTTAGTGCCAACATATCTAGCAAATACTTCACCATTCTGATTTTTGAACAGTTTATAGTTGGAGTCAAATGACTCATCAGAAGGATGAGGAGATTCACATGTAAAGCCAGATAAGTTAGATGGATCAACTGGAGGTCCCTTTGCAGCAACCCATGAGGTTTTGGGGTACTGCTCAGGCTTCCAATATGTTCCATCAGCATTGAGTTTCCTCTCAAAGACAATACCCTCTTTCCTAGGGTTTCTGTTGAGGATCTGCTTTTTAAGCACATCACAAAGAGTCTGATGCCCTTTGAGGCTTTTGTACATGCATGTCATGTACAATTCCTTCAGCCCTGCATCGTCAGTGATACTAGCAATGTCCTCAGATGAGGAATTAGTGATAGCAGAGGCAGGTGAAGAATTTGTAATAGTTGAAGCATTCGAACATTCAGGTGAAGAATTAGCAGATTCACGTTCAATGCACTTGAAGCATGGAGGAACAAATTCTTCCTGAGAAGCGCTGATTTGTTGAGCTAGTAATGAATCACGCTCCTTCTGAAGATCTTCATAACTCACTCTTAGCTTCTCAAGATCTTGCTTTCTTTGAAGAAATTCATAAGAAAGTTTCTCATGATCAGATAAGAGAGTGTTATGATGACTTTGAAGGTTATTAAACCTAGACTGAAGACTCTGAAGATTTTCAGTCAGGGCTTTAGTGCGATCCATTTCTTCACCTAACATATCATCACTCTTATCTAGCATGTTTTGAACCTTTTCCAAGGCATGATGTTGTTTGGTGGCAATGCAAACAAGTTTGGTGTAGCTAGGTTCAATATCATCATCAGATTCATCATCATCAGATTCATAGTCACTAAATTTAGATGAGGAACATTCGGTTACCCTCGACACCCTTTGCCATGAGACATGATGCAGAAGATGATGATTCTGGTTCGAAAGTCATTGTTTTGAGAGATTCCTTGAAGTCCTCAAACCAAGGATCATGACGGGTTCGATGACCTTCATAGACGTCGGAGATTCGGTCCCAGATAAGCTTTGCATTGCAAAGATGCATAATGTGCCTGAATTGATCTCTGGATAGGCAGGAACAGATGATATCCTTCGCCGTGAAGTCAAGTCGAGTGTATTTGCAAATATCATCTGCGTTCGCCGTCTTGCATAGATCAGTAAGACCAATTTCAGTGACGGTCCATAGTTCGCTGTCCATTGCCATGAGGCGCTTCCTCATCATGGCCTTCCATTCGGGATAATCATGACCGTCAAAGATAGGGCATGTCACTTTCTTCATACCTGCGGTCGACATAACTAAAACTCCAGGCGGTTAAACCAAAATCACATAGAACAAGGGAGTACCTTGCTCTGATACCAATTAAAAGTGCGTTATGTCGACTAGAGGGGGGTGAATAGGCGATTTTTATGAATTCTTCACTGAGGAATTTGCCGGTGAGGAAATTCCTTAGCGAAGAACTATTAGCAGCGGAATAGGTACTCAGAAGTAAGCATAACAGAATACAAGCATGGTCATCATGATGAAATGAAGACTAGCACAGAGTACAGAAAGCGTAATCATAGGATAACAAAAGATGGAGACAAACAGACTGAAGAAATTGAACTGAGGAAATTGAGAAAGTCTTCAGTCAAAGTCTTCAAACACAGATATGAACAAACACTCAACACAGTAATGAGGAAATGAAAGGGTTGAGGAAATAGAACCAGTTAGGTTGGTGAAGATAATGATTTGGTAGACCAGTTCCAACTGCTGTCTCAATTGTACGTCTGGTTGGAGCGGCTGAGTATTTAAACTCGAGGACACACAGTCTCGGACACCCAGTCGCTGAGCACGCAACTCAGGACACCCAGTCCTCACCGTATTCTCCTTGAACTAAGATCACACAGATCTTGTCCAATCACTCATGGTAAGTCTTCAGGCGACTTCCAAACCTTCACAGACTTGGTCACTCGGCGATCCACAATTCCTCTTGGATGCTCTAGACCTTGACGCCTAACCGTCTGGAAGAAGCATAGTCTTCAAAGGTAACAAGCATCGGATCCACGCAGGATCAATTTCTTCAGTGATGCTCAATCACTTTGGGTTTGTAGGGGTTTGGTTTTGGGTTTTCCTCACTCGATGGTTTTCGCTCAAAGTCCTCGGAGGATGGGTTCCTCTCAAATGACAAGTGTCAAGTTCTCTCGGAGCAGCCAACCAGCTAGTGGTTGTAGGGGGCGGCTATTTATAGCCTAGGGAGCAGCCCGACATGATAAGACATAAATGCCCCTCAATGATATGACCGTTAGGTGGATAAGATATTTTGGGACAGCTGCCGCGCAGTACAGCAACGGTCGGAAATTTGACTCTCAAATTCCTCAGGGCTATCATGTTCCTCACTGTGTAGGTAATTCACACTGACGAATTCCTAACTCCTCAGTCAAAACAAATTCATCAGCGACCAGAAGAACTTCGTCTCTGTCACTGAAGAAAGTGACTGAACTGTATGAGATTTCCAAAGGCTTCATTCGAAGGGATTGGTAGGTGTAGGATTTTGAGTTGAGCATCACATGGAAATTTTTCCTTAGTATTTCCTCGACCCCCTTTAACAGTACGGTGTTTCCTATGACTCAAGAAAGAGAAAATGAAACTACGAAAACAAAAGTCTTCACGCTTCATGTTCCACAAATGAATACCAAGTCTTCAAGGTCACACCAATTTCTTCACTTTCAAAGTCTTCAGAAAGTCTTCAGAATATCAAAGTCTTCAGTTGAAGAACTTCATTTTTCGGGGTCGACTTTCTATGTAAATATCAAACTCCTCATAGACTTATAGACATGTGTACACTCACAAACGCATTAGTCCCTTAACCTATAAGTCTTCAATACACCAAAATCACTAAGGGGCACTAGATGCACTTACAGGAACCCACGGAGTACTTAGAATACAATATTAAGGATGGATTTGTTTCTTTTTAACTTTATGTACAAATTTGTAGCCAGCCTGCAAGTCATGTACACAATGTACTGACAGTGAAACCCATAGAGTACTTAAAATACAAGATTTATCGGTTTTCATGCAGGTTTAACGGAGGCATTTGATGGAGGCGAGGAGGCGTGTTCAGCCGGGCGTGCAGCGGGCGGCGCAGTGCTATTCAATTTGACAGTGGGCGGTGCAGTTCACGATACGGGTTTAATGCAGATGAGGGAGAGGGTAGCGGTTCTTGAAATATTGAAGGGCCAATGGTGCATCCTCCTTCAATTAGCATCGTGAATGCATGAGGGAAGTAATGGAAGGAGGACCGGAAAAGAGGCAGCATGATGTGAATGCAACGCAGTTTGCACTCATATAAAGGCGCCCCTCCATTCCAAAGCATCTACCACATCGTACGCACCTAAGCACCTACACTAAGCGCAGAAGTGCTCACTCCAGACCCATGGCGGCGATGCGCGCGAGCGGCCAGCGGCTCTCCAGATGGTCCACGATGCCGGGCTGCGGCATGGCGCCAAGGGTCATCTCCAGACGGTGTTGGGAACCGGCTGGTGGATGGCCAGCATCGACGGCAGCGCTACAACTCTCAGTTGGACCAGGTGATCATTGCCACCATCAACAAGTTCACCGTCGTCAAGAAGCTCGCGAACGAGATTGCCGTACTCCTCCAGCCCGTGCGCCCAGGCTCCTCATTGCCTGCCACCCTATTCGGCCTCCATGGTCGGAACCTCTTTCAAGCACTGGTGGCCCTGCGGCAGCCCACCGACTAGGTTGAGCTCGCCGCGAGGCACCTCGCCCTCCAATAATTCGTTAACCTACACATCCACGTGTATGAGTTAGTCATGGACATAGGTATCTACAAGGCCGGTGAGGACGCTACGATGTTGGCCTTCCTCAACCGGCCGGAAGCACTGGATGCCTTTGCTAGCAAGCACCTTGACCTCGCCACAAAATCCGCGGCTGCTAAGCCGCCGGTCGGTGGCCCGGTGCACTGAGGCGAGGAGGAGGAGGTCATACATTGATGGATGCATCTTTCTTGCCTCTTGTAACCACCACTGTGATTGCATCATCGTGGCCTTAATTCTTATTGCGCTATTGCATTCTCGTTCCAGTCAATACAGACATGTGCGATCAGTTTGCTCACATTTGGAGGAAATTATATGCATCACTGTAACTAGTACTCCATCCATCAAAATATAAGTTGTGGTTACCTTTTCCATCAACTTCGTGCAACGCTCGGGCATGTTGCTAGTAATAATGCTAAAAAAATAAGTTGGAGGGACGAAGCAACCATCATTCATTCGTTGCTGAATCCACTTCTCCCTCATCTTCTTCAAGTTAACCACGTGTTGCTTCTGTCGTTTTTCTACCTCACGTGGAACGCAGATCGGCTTGGTAAAGCACTGACACATGGGAGCACATGTTAGCAAACCGCCAGGCCAACGTCCTCTAAAAATAAGAAACCTCCCCCACCATCCGCACAGAAAAATCACCTCCTTTTTACTAATCTTGATACTATAATTTTTTAGATCAATATAATCGAGATTTGATAGATAGCACACAGGAGCAAAACCAAGTGGTGTGGTTAAGGGCATCCACAATGTGTAGCAAAATGTGAAAATAGCTATTGGCATCGATGGGAACCATTGTGGATGGTGCTGCCAAAGCCAAAAAGATGGAACCGAAGCTCCCTAATTGATTGATTGAAGGAATAGAAAAATGCAACCTATCTCCTCTTTCTCCCGTGATTGGACGTATGTACAGTATAGAGCACAAAGTCTACTCCCCAGTCCCTTCTATCACATATCACAAAGCAGTGAGGCGTCAAATCATAAAGCACGGACGAAGCAACCATCATTTCACTCTTTGCTCACTCCGCTTCTCCATCATCTTCTTTGGGCGTAGGAGAAAAAAATACACATTAATTGACACGTCAAACGAGGATTTGTATCGATCAATCCCGCGAAGGAAAACCCCACCTTTCTTTTTTAACACAAGTAGTAATACTACATACATACTTGTATCCTGTTTGGGTCTAGGGCTTGCATTGCCATACTTCACCACACATTTTTGCCAAGCTTGCCTAAAGTTTTCAGAGTAAAATGCACCAGTGGTCATTAAACTTGTCGCGTACGCTCACTTTGGTCGCCATACTTAAGAATACGGTCAATACGGTCACTATATACGTGTTGAGGTGAATATACGGTCACTGGCAGATCGTATAGCTCCGTATGCATCCATTTTGACCGGTCAACCAAACCACTTGGCGCCACATTAGCTCACTTTCTCTCTCTATCATGCGGGCCCTACCTGTCAATGGGTGGAAGAAAGAAGTGGAGGGAAAAATATTTTTTTTGCAAAATGCACCGGTGGTCATTAAACTTGTCGCATATGCTCACTTTGGTCACTGTACTTAAGAATACGGTTAATACGGTCACTATATACATGTTGAGGTGATTATACGGTCACTGGCAGATCGTATAGCTCCGTATGCATCCATTTTGACTGGTCAACCAAACCACTTGGCGCCTCATTAGCTCACTTTATCTCTCTGTCATGCGGGCCTACTTGTCAATGCATGGAAAAAGAAGTGGAGGGAAAAATATTTTTTTTGAGCAGGGTGGATATTCGAACCCAAGACCTCCCGTTCATCTGCGAGCAGGCTAGCCAGCTCCACCAGCTTCACGTTGTGATTTCATAGAGGAATACATGCTTGTATACCGTCGCGGAATTCACGTGACAATTGTTGATTGTTTTTATTCTCTGCGGGTGAGTACTAGATTTAATTCATAATTCTTTCATGTGGCTTCAGTGTGTAAGACAATAGAATTGGGGGAACCGGCTCAACCCTCTAGGGGTGGCCTATCTCAGATATATAATGAAGGGGTACAAGTTACATCATACATATATGCGTATACAACTACAGAAGCTATACAGTCTAACACCCTCCCTCAATCTTAGCCACTTCTTAAAGAATCTAGAAGGGTAAGATTGCGCCTACAAGTCTCAAACTGTGGAAGAGGTAATGGCTTGGTGAAGATGTCTGCAAGTTGATCCTTGGAAGAGATGAACTTGATCTGTAGTTGCTTCTGAGATACCCGTTCCCATACAAAATGATAGTCCACTTCAATGTGTTTCGTTCGGGCATGGAATACCGGATTAGCAGATAGGTATGTAGCACCGATGTTATCACACCAAACAATAGGAGACTGGGATTGAGATATTCCCAACTCCTGAAGCAAAGAATGTATCCAGATAATTTCTGCAGTTGCATTAGCCACAGTCTTATACTCGGCTTCAGTACTGCTACACGAAACAGTAGCCTATTTCCGAGCACTCCAGGTGATCAAGGTAGAACCAAAGAACACAGCATAGCCCCCCGTGGACCGCCTGTCATCTGGACTGCCAGCCCAATCCGCATCAGAATATGCCGAAATGACCCCAGAGGGGTTCGGTCGAATGTGCAAACCATAGGACAACGTGAAATGAATGTAGCGCAAGATGCGCTTCACCGTAGACCAATGAGTGTCACGAGGTGTCTGAAGATACTGACATACTCTATTGATAGCAAAAGATATATCTGTACATGTGATCGTCAGGTACTGCGACCCACCAATAATACTCATGTACTGTGTCGCATCAGCAGAAGGCAGGAGGTCACCATCGGCAGCAGTAATCCTGTCAGTAGCAGACATAGGGGTAGTAGTCGGTTTGCACTTAAGCATCCCAGCCCGCTGCAACAGATCCAAAGAGTACTTCTTTTGCGTCATAACAAGACCATTGGAAACAGAAGCAACCTCGACACCAAGGAAGTAGTGAAGCTGCCCAAGATCTTTGACCGCAAAATCAGCACCAAGAGACCGAACAAGAGCAGCAGTAGCCGACTGAGAGGAACTGACGAGGATAATATCATCCACATAAACCAGCAGATACATGGTATCTTCGGGCCTTTGGAGAAGAAATAACAAAGAGTCAGCAGCTGATGATGCAAAACCATGAGCACGAAGGGCTGTCGCAAGACGAGCATGCCAAGCACGAGGAGCTTGCTTCAGACCATAGAGTGCTTTAGTGAGCCGACATAGATAATCGGGACGATCAGGATCAGAGAACCCTGGAGGCTACCGCATATATACCTCCTCTTCCAGAACACCATGGAGAAAAGCATTCTGCATCAAGCTGACGAAGAGACCAACCCCGAGTAACTACAAGAGAGAGAAGAAGCCTGATAGTAGTAGGTTTAACCACTGGACTGAAGGTATCTTCATAATCAAGACCATAACGCTGCCGAAAACCTCTAGCAACCAGCCGCGCCTTATAGCGCTCGATAGAACCATCTGAATGCTTTTTCACTTTGAAAACCCATTTGGAATCAATGACATTCACACGGGGTGGTGGCGGAACAAGAGTCCATGTCTTGTTACGGAGAAGAGCATGATACTCCTGCTCCATGGCCTCTAGCCAATGAGGTATACTTAGAGCAGCCTGATACGTACGAGGCTCAGAGGAAGGATCCGCACGAGCAGCAGCCAGACAGGCAGCCAACCAAGCAACAGTACCACCATGTCACTATTTGGGCTGGAAAACACCACTGTGACTCCGTGTGTGTGGTCGTTGAGGGACCACAGTAGGCACAGGAGCCGGAGAGGACTCGGGTGATGAAGGCGGCGATGGCGATGACAACTCGGCCAGCGAAGGGGAGGCCTCAGAGAGCACCGGTGAGAGCACACCGGAGGCAGGTGAGCTCGGCCCAGGCGAGGACAGCCCAGGCGAAACCTGCGAGGCAGGCCGAGGAGACGACGAGGCCGGCTCAAGAGCCACGGGCGCCGGGGCCGATGGGGTCGAGCGAAGCGGCGAAACCGACTCAGGGGCCAGCGGCGCTGAGGCCGGCGGGGCGAGCGAATCGACGAGGCAAGCCCAGGGGCCAGGGGCGCCAAGCCGGTCGACCGAGGCAGCGACGCAGGCAGCCTGGAGCCAGTGGCGCTAGTCTCGAGGCCGGAGGCGCCGAAGCATACGGCGCGGCAGGTGGTCTGACCAAACGTGCATGGGCACGAGGACCGAGGCCATGCAGGGGAACACCCTGATCGGTGTGAACCACTGGTAAAACCAGCGAGGGAGACGATGGCGACTCCAAAATTTCCAAACGAGCCCCACGTCCAGTGCCTGCACCATGGTTAGGCAACAATATAGGAGAGTATGCAACATCATCAAATTGGTCAGCTGCAACAGAGGATGAATGCAAAGATGGTGGTTCAGCAGTGGACACAGGAAGCTTGGCAAAGGGAAAAACATGCTCATCAAACACGACATGCCGAGATATATAGACACGATTTGTGGTAACATGAAGACGTTTGTAACCTTTATGAAGAGAGCTATAGCCAAGAAATACACACTTCTTTGAACGAAACTCAAGCTTGCGCTTGTTATACGGGCGGAGATGTGGCCAGCAAGCGCACCCAAAGACCTTAAAAAGGTATAATCAGGTTGTTCATTAAGGAGAACCTCAATGGGAGTCTTCATATTCAAAACACGAGTGGGAGTACGGTTTATGAGAAAACATGCAGTGGTGAGAGCATCACTCCAGAACCGAAACGGAACCGATGCATGGGCCAAAAGAGTAAGACCAGTTTCAACAATGTGACGATGCTTACGTTCGACAGAACCATTCTGTTGATGTGTATGTGGACATGCTAAACGGTGAGCTATCCCAAGCGACTGAAAGAAGGAGTTGAGGTTGTGATATTCGCCCCCCCCCAGTCTGACTGAACATGAACAATTTTGTGCTTGAGAAGGCGTTCAACATGTTTTTGAAACTTAACAACAATGTCAAACACATCAGATTTGCGTTTAATAAGATAAATCCAGGTAAAGCGACTATAAGCATCAACGAAACTGATATAATAATTGTGACCACTGACAGAAGTCTGAGCAGGACCCCATACATCTGAAAACACAAGTTCTAAAGGATGTTTCACCTCACGACTAGACTTCAAAAAAGGAAGTTGATGACTCTTCCTCTGCTGACAAGCATCACACACTGCTACATCTTTATTACTAGACACACTAGGAAGCTCATGACGACGCAAAACATGACGAACGATAGGTGTGGCCGGGTGACCAAGACGAGCATGCCACTGTGACGGAGATACCCGAACTCCACTGAACACACGAGCGACCGCAGGATGCTCCAGACGATAGAGGCCCTGGCACAACTGCCTGCTAAGAAGAATGTCCCTCGTGCCCCGATCCTTAATAAAAAGATCAAAAGGATGAAATTCACAAAGCACATTATTATCATGTGTAAGTTTAGGAACAGAAAGAAGATTACGTGTCATAGAGGGAACTCTAAGCACATTATGAAGTTGAAGACTCCTATTTGCATGCCTAGTGAGAAGAGATGCTTGACCAATATGAGATATATGCATACCTGCTCCATTGGTGGTGTGGATCTTGTCGGAGCCGTGGTAGGGTTCGCGAGTATGGAGCTTGCCCATCTCACTCGTCAGATGCTCCGTGGCCCTAGAGTCCATGTACTAGTGGGGATCAACAGAGTAGGACTGGGTGTGCCCTTGCTGCTTTGTGGACACTGGGCGATCTGCCATGGCCACCTGACGCGCAAAGTTGCGCGTGTCCTTGCCATCATTGCCAAGACCCAGAAAACTCTTCTGAAAGCGTTTGTGGCACTTAGAGGACCAGTGCCCCTCAATGCCACAGAGCTGGCACACGCGCTTACCGCCAGCCCCGGTAATGTCGCGGTAGCAGGGGGGCCGAGGCAGGCAGCGATGGCAGCCCCGAAGGAGTCCTGGATGATGAAGAAGGGCGGCCACCCTTGGTGGCGGCGTTGGCCGAGAGGGAGCACCCACTGCCCCTGGAGCGGCGCGACTTGACCCGTTGTTCCGTGAGAAGGAGGCGGGAAAAGACCTCATGCGCCATCATGGGGTTCAAATTGCCCCGCTCGTTGATGATCTCGACCAAAGCATCATACTCCTCATCCAGACCATTGACAATGAACGAGTTAAACTCGGAGTCGGTGAGGGGCTGTCCGATGGAGGCCAACGTGTCGGCAAGGCCCTTGACCTTGTTGTAGAACTCAGTGGCCGTGGGGACCAGCTTTTGACACTCACCAACCTGGCGACGTAGCGCGGAGACACGAGCTTGCGACTGCGCCGCAAATGAGCGCTCGAGGATGGTCCATGCCTCATGAGACGTCTTGGCGAAGACAACAAGTCTGGCAACAGCCGGAGTGAGCGACCCCTAGATGGAGGAGAGGTTCGCCTGGTCCTGCCCTGTCCAAACATGGTGCGCCGGATTGTAGACCGGGCCGTGCACGCTATCCACCAGCGCAGGGGGACAGGGGAGAGAACCGTCGACGTAGCCCAGGAGATAATGACTACCGAGGAGCGGGAGGACCTGCGCACGCCAGAAGATGTAGTTTTCTGATGACAACTTGATGGTGATGAGGTTCCCGAAGTGAAACATAGGCGGCAGCAAAGAGCCCGCGGAGTAGACTGCCGGAGGCGGATACGCTGTCGGGGCAGAGACCACGGTTGCAGCCACCGTCGCAGCCGTGGGAACGGGCGATGAAGGGGCCGAGCCCGAGGCAGCAAAGCCGGCCATCATGGCCGACGGAGGCGCCACCAGCGCGAAGGACTGCCCCCACTGGTCGGGGCGATCGGCGGCTGGCCCCCACTGGACGGGGCGATCGGCGCATCGCTGAGAGAGGCGGACGAAGGAGCCGCGTCGCTGAGGGAGGCGGAGGAAAGGAGCGCCCGCTGTAGCACCAGCGGGATACGGCACGATCGCGTGCCCCGGCGACGAGGAGAAGAAGGACCCGATGCTCCTCGTCCCGATCGGAGAGGTTGAGGCCGCGGCGGCGTCGAGGGTACGGGAGACAAGGGCCGCGAGGGAGGCCGGCAAGAAGCTAGCCGTGGTGGAGCCGGAGGCGGCGGGGCCTGACATGGCGGCGGTCGGCGACGGCGCGATCACAGGGACGGCGGCGGCGCAGCACAGGCGGCAGGAAACCACGGCGGCGGGGTTGAGGGTTTAGGCGGAAGCGTGTTGACCTAGTCTGATACCATGTAAGACAATAGAATTGGAGGAACCGGCTCAACCCTCTAGGGGTGGCCTATTGTCGTGGTTCTAAGCCTGACAGTAGAGTGGGGGGTAGGTATGGAGAGGCAAGGTCCTAGCTATGGAGAGGTTGTAAGCACAAAGGATGTACGAGTTCAGGCCCTTCTCGGAAGAAGTAACAGCCCTACGTCTCGGAGCCCGGAGGCGGTCGAGTGGATTACGAATGTATGAATTACAGGGTGCCGAACCCTTCTGCCTGTGGAGGGGGGTGGCTTATATAGAGTGCGCCAGGACCCCAGCCAGCCCACGCAGGAGAGGGTTTAAGGTGAGTTAAGTCTGGGGCGTTACTGGTAACGCCCCACATAAAGGCCTTTACTATCATAAAGTCTACTTGATTACAGGCCGTTGCAGTGCAGAGTGCCTCTTGACCTCCTGGTGGTCGAGTGGGTCTTCGTGGTCGAGTCCTTCAGGCCAGTCGAGTGAATCCTCGTTGGTCGACTGGAAGGCGACCTCTTCTAAGGATGTCCTGGGGTAAGTTACTTGGATCAGGTCCATGACCCTACCCTAGGTACATAACCCCATCATTAGCCCCCGAATGGATTGAGGCTTCGAGTGAAGAAGGAGTTGATGTCGTTTCCGATTAACCTTTGTGCTCCGGTTGTGCGCTGTTCTGGACCAAAGAATCCCTTTGTCGACAGGAAACAACTTGCCTTCAGTCGACTTGATCCATTCTGTTTTTGCGTCGAGTGATCTTTCAGGCTTCGACGATCTCCGAGCGACGGATCGCCGGAAACACCGCGCCTGACAGACTGATTTGTTGCTCGCGGATTCCGCGGGATGCGAAATTTTGGGGCGCGCGCGAAGCGGGGCGGACCGCGGCGTTCGGATGGGACGGGGCATGGACGCCTCGATCTCCGCGCCGCCTTTTTCGCCACGTATCCCGTCTGCATAACTGTTCCAGATATGATTAGATCGACCGGGCCCACCTGTCATCCACTCGGAAGGGACCTTATAAATGTGCCCGGCGAGGATTTCTGTGCTGCGCCTTAGCATTCTCCCCCTCTCTCTGCTTCCTTCCTCCCTGCTCAGCGTGCTCGCTCTCGCCCCCGCACCACTTCCCTTCGCGCATCTCGCCGGCGACCATGGCCAAGGAGAAGACGGCGGCGCTGGAGCGTGCAAAGAAGGCGTCGGCGTCGGAGAAGGCGAAAGGGAAGATCCACCAGCCGCGGAGGGTCCTCGTCCAGATCCCGCCTGCCGAAGGGCTGGGTCCAAGGAGACTGGATCCAGTCGACCATCACGGAGAATGACCTCCTCGACATGGCCAACGAGGGCTTGATCCCCCACGGAGCTGCGAGGCTTCCGGGGAAGGAGTGGCAGCCCCAGCCAGAAGAGGGTGAGTGTGTGCTTTTGGCCACCCATGTTGATCGCGGGTTTTCCTTGCCACCGAGTGTTTTCTTTCGTGGCTTTTTGAACTTCTTCGGAGCGCAGCTCCACCACTTTACCCCAAACTCCATTGCCTATCTTGCCGCGTTCGTGTCCATGTGTGAGGGTTTCTTGGGCTGTCGACCGCACTGGGGTTTGTTCAAACATATATTCACGTGTCGATCTCAGACCGTGAAGAAGGCGAGCCCAGGTGATGAAAAGACCCGAGTCGTCCAAATGTGCGGGGGCCTGGGGATCCAGGTGAGGAATAAGAGCACCTTCCCGCCCATGACCTTTCCCGAGTCCGTCAGAGGCTGGCAGTCGACTTGGTTCTACTGCCAGGTCCAGTCGACGCCAGGGCAGTCGAGTGGACTCCCTCCGTTCACCATGGACCGAGTGAGCAAGCCTTCCCCTCTGAAGCTGATTCCGGAGGAGAAAGCTGACGTGAAGATGTTGATGGAGCGCGTGGTGCAGTTGGTTCGGGAGGGAGTGACGGGCATGGACCTCCTGGAGGTTTTCCTCAGGCGTCGCATCCAGCCTCTCCAGTTCCGGAGCCACTGCATGTGGTTGTACTGTGGGACCGAAGACGAGACTAGAGTCCATCCAGAAGCAGTCGACGATGTCACTCTGGAAAGATGGATGGCAGCCGTCACCGGAAACAAGGACAACCCACGCGGAGCCAGAAGGATTCCTCCACTCGACCACAACAGTGATCCAAATAAGGTACACTTGCCCTGCTCTCCACTGCATTCTTGTCGCATTCATCTCTGTCTACTCTGCCGACTGGTCGACTGATCATTGTCTTGATATCTGCTAGGCCCTCACCGAGCTGTACTCGATGCCCAATGGGGCACAAACTCCGACTGAGGAGGGTGAGGCGAGTGGGGGCGAGAGCCAGGACGAGGAGGAATGGGACTCGGACGTTGCAGGGGACGACGACGACGATGATGATGACGACGGCGATGATGATGACGCCGAAGACGAGGAGGAAGAGGAGGAGGTCGTGCCACCGCGCTCGGAAAGGCGGTCGAAGCTCGTCCACGACCCTTCGACTGAACGTGGCAAGGGGGTTGCGACGCAGTCGACCAAGCGCCCTAGGACCACTTCTCCAGCGCCGACTGAAAAGGCGCCGAAGCAGCCTAGGGGGGCTCCGCCAAAGCCGACCAAGCTCCTGCCGAAGATGAAGGTGTCCATCCCCACCATATCAGGGTAATTGTGCTGCTCATATTTTCTTATTCTGTGCGAACTTTATCTCTGGTCGACGCTGAAGTTAGTCGACCGATCCTTTGGAGTTGCAGTGCTGCTACTTCTGAGACCTCGGCCCGGGCTGATGACCACGAGATGGAGGATGCAGCAACTTCGAACCCAGGTACTGTATTCTTAACATCGTTCTTAGTCGACTGACTCGCGATCTCTGATCCTGATTCTTCTCCGCAGCTCCACCCAATACTGTTATCAATCTCCCTGATGACGACGAGGATGAAGAAACACTGGCACGCAGGAGGAGTCGGAAAGCGTCCGCCAGTAAGGTGCCTCAGGATGTGACGGCGCCTGAGATTCTGACTGTGGAAGAAGAGAACATCACTCGACACACGGTGTCCTTCGCAAATCCACTGACGAGTGCTCAGCAGCCCTCCCTCTTCACGACGCACCACGTCCCAGAGGACCAAGCTGGCGCAGCGAAGGAGGCAATACGCCAGGCGGGACTCATGATGGAGCAGCTGAAGACTATCCGGGACGCGAGCCAGGCAGCTTATGACGCCAGCTCTGCCCTCCAAATCAATGTCCAGGTCAGTCGACCGCTGTTTGTTCTGTTGGATATGCTACCAAAAACTTTTCTTTTCCGGAATTTATAGTAATCACCCACTGGGTGTGTCGAATAAACTCCGTGTTAGCGGGGGCACGCTGAGTGCACCCGCTGGGTGTAGTCCCCAAGGCTAAGGTCGACTGCTGGCAGTCGGCCTTAGGCTTTATAATGTCAATCTTTCTGTCAGTCGACTGGTCGACTGGATTTCACAAACCGGTGGGGGCACGCTGAGTGCACCCACTGGGTGTAGTCCCCAAGGCTAAGGTCGACTGCTGGCAGTCGGCCTTAGGCTTTATAATGTCAATCTTTCTGTCAGTCGACTGGTCGACTGGATTTCACAAACCGGTGGGGGCACGCTGAGTGCACCCACTGGGTGTAGTCCCCGAGACTGTGGTCGACTGCTTGCAGTTGATCACAGTCTTAGAGAATGCATCTCGCACTTTTTTTTTTGAGGTCGACTGGTCGACTTTGTCTTCAACAGGATTAGTGGGGGCACGCTGAGTGCACCCACTGGGTGTAGTCCCCGAGACTACGGTCGAATGCTTGTATTTGGCTGTAGTCTTAGAAACGTGTGTTTATCCCTTTTTCACTCGGAAGTGAATTATATTTGACATTTAGTCGATTGGTTCTTCACAGAACTCCTGTGATCTTGTGGCTCGCTACTCAGAGCTGGAACAAAAACATACTCAAGTCGAGCTGAGCTTGAGGCTGGTTCAGGAGAAGCTGACAAAGGCAAAGGAGGAGACCGAAGGTATGTTTGGTGAGACCCTGACGACTGCTTTTCCCCTTGCTTGTTTCAGCATCTGATCTTGCTGTAACTTGCAGGTAAGGTAAGGGAGGCCCAGCAGAAGAAAGACCTTGAGCTAGCTGAGAAGATCAAGCTTGCTGACGAGAAGTTAGCTTCAGTTACCAAGCTCGAACAAGACAATACCAATCTGAAAGCTGCTCTTGGGATTGCCAACAAGGAGGTCAGTCGACTGAAAACTGACAAAGCTGCCCTGACCGACCAAGTCAGCAAATTGACTGAGAAGAAAACTGAACTGGAGGCCTTCCTGAGTGGCCTTGCCAAAAAGTTGTTCCTTATGCTTGAAGGTAAACCTCCATGTTTGGCAAATATTTCCAATTGTGGCTTTTTCCATTCGACTATCTCCTTGACTTAGTGATCACCCTTGCAGAATTTTGTCAAAACTTTGAAGAAGAAACCAGCCGACTGGAGCCAAACCTTGACCCCGTCAATTCTCCGGTGAACGACGAAGTTGCCATGGATGTTTTCCGACTGGAGTCTCGTGTTGCAGCTGTCGTGGACTATCTCGCAAGGCTGAAGGCCGCCACATCTCGCATCGACTCGACGCTCTGGCCTGAGGAGACACTTCAGAATGACCTTGAGTCGCTGATGGCCCGCTTGAACACGATCCCTGGTCGAGTGCAGGAGTGGAAGAAGTCCTCGGCTCGGTGTGGTGCAGATGTCGCTCTGTGTCTGGCCCGAGTCCACTGCAAAGATGCGCGAGAAGAGAAGCTGGCGGCCCTTCGGGTGGCCAATACCAAGAAGCACGACTTCAGATCCTTTATGGAAACTTTCCTTGCAGCTGCCACTCGGATCGCCGACGGGATTGACCTTGATGAATTTGTTGCACCTTCCAGCCCTCCACAGGAGGGGTAAAAAACTTCTTCTGGCTCGACGCTTTAAATTTGCCTCGGTATGCCGAGTGAAATTGTAACCGACAAACCTTAACAGGCTTGACGCCTGAGCACTTTCGGTTCCTTTAGATGTCGATTCAAACTTGGATTTGGTGCTTGAATACGATTGCCTTCGGCTCGGAATGTCTTTTGCAGGTTCAAGGCAAGGTGCCTGTGCTGCAATCGATTTATTCTTTAGTCCACTTAGACGAGCACTGGGCTGCAGCTAAGCCCCCGAGTGAGAGGGTTGCTCTTCACTCGGTAGGATTTTCACGACTTAGGCGAGTGCTTGGACTGCAGCTAAGCCCCCGAGTGAGAGGGTTGCTCTTCACTCGGTAGGATTTTTATAACTTAGGCGAGTGCTTGGACTGCAGCTAAGCCCCCGAGTGAGAGGGTTGCTCTTCACTCGGTAGGATTTTTATAACTTAGGCGAGCACGAGGCTGCAGCTAAGCCTCCGAGTGGAAGGCTGACTTACCACTCGGTAGGATTTTCACAACTTAGGCGAGTGCTTGGACTGCAGCTAAGCCCCCGAGTGAGAGGGTTGCTCTTCACTCGGTAGGATTTTTATAACTTAGGCGAGCACGAGGCTGCAGCTAAGCCTCCGAGTGGAAGGCTGACTTACCACTCGGTAGGATTTTTACGACTTAGGCGAGTGCTTGGACTACAGCTAAGCCCCCGAGTGAGAGGGTTGCTCTTCACTCGGTAGGATTTTTATAACTTAGGCGAGCACGAGGCTGCAGCTAAGCCTCCGAGTGGAAGGCTGGCTTACCACTCGGTAGGATTTTTACGACTTAGGCGAGTGCTTGGACTGCAGCTAAGCCCCCGAGTGAGAGGGTTGCTCTTCACTCGGTAGGATTTTTATAACTTAGGCGAGCACGAGGCTGCAGCTAAGCCTCCGAGTGGAAGGCTGGCTTACCACTCGGTAGGATTTTTACGACTTAGGCGAGTGCTTGGACTGCAGCTAAGCCCCCGAGTGAGAGGGTTGCTCTTCACTCGGTAGGATTTTCATAACTTAGGCGAGCACGAGGCTGCAGCTAAGCCTCCGAGTGGAAGGCTGGCTTACCACTCGGTAGGATTTTCACAACTTAGGCGAGTGCTTGGACTGCAGCTAAGCCCCTGAGTGAGAGGGTTGCTCTTCACTCGGTAGGATTTTTATAACTTAGGCGAGCACGAGGCTGCAGCTAAGCCTCCGAGTGGAAGGCTGGCTTACCACTCGGTAGGATTTTCACAACTTAGGCGAGTGCTTGGACTGCAGCTAAGCCCCCGAGTGAGAGGGTTGCTCTTCACTCGGTAGGATTTTTATAACTTAGGCGAAACGGATTCACAGCTAAGCCTCCGAGTGGGAGTCTGGCTCACCACTCGGTAGGATTTTTACAAACTTAGGCGAAACGGATTCGCAGCTAAGTCACCCACTGAGGGGAATTTCATTGGACAAAAAATAAAAAGTGATAGATATTATGGAGGAACTATGACGCTTATTATTTTGAGGTCCATGAACTACAGAAGTATTTTATTGCAACTCATCCGAGTGATAAAGCTTAAGTGTAAAACGGGCGGAGTAGCTCCGCGTTCCAAGCTCGGGGCTCGTCGATATTATGCTCGACGTTGTAAAGACGGTACGCCCCGTTGTGGAGAACCTTGGTGACGATGAAGGGGCCTTCCCAAGAAGGAGCAAGCTTGTGTGGTTTGTGCTGATCCACTCGGAGAACCAAATCCCCTTCCTGGAAGGCTCGACCTCTCACGTTTCGGGCGTGGAAACGCCGCAGATCTTGTTGGTAGATGGTCGACCGGATCAGAGCCATCTCCCTTTCTTCCTCTAAAAGGTCGACTGCGTCCTGCCGCGCTTGTTCAGCTTCTGCTTCGTTGTAGATTTCAACTCGAGGAGCATTGTGGAGAAGATCACTCGGCAAGACTGCTTCAGCTCCATAGACCAAGAAGAATGGAGTTCTTCCGGTCGACCGATTAGGCGTGGTCCGCAGTCCCCAGAGTACAGATGGAAGTTCGTCGACCCAAGCTCCAGCCGCGTGTTTGAGATCACGCATCAGTCGAGGCTTCAGTCCCTTGAGAATCAGTCCATTAGCTCGCTCTGCTTGTCCATTCGACTGCGGATGGGCGACTGATGCGTAGTCGACCCGTGTGCCCTGGGAGTCGCAGAAAGCTCTGAATTCCTCTGAGTCAAAGTTCGACCCATTATCCGTAATGATGCTGTGCGGGACTCCATATCTGAATATTAGTTCCCTGATGAAGCTAACAGCAGTACCGGTGTCAAGGCTCTTGATTGGTTTAGCCTCGATCCACTTGGTGAACTTGTCGACTGCCACCAGTACATGCGTGAAGCCACTTCGTCCTGTTCTCAAAGGACCGATCATGTCCAGCCCCCAAACTGCAAAAGGCCAGACGAGTGGGATGGTCTTCAAAGCTGACGCAGGCTTGTGCGACATATTCGAGTAGAACTGACATCCCTCGCACTTATCTACTATCTCTTTTGCCATCTCATTCGCCTTGGGCCAGTAAAATCCGGCTCGGTATGCTTTGGCCACGATGGTCCGAGAGGACGCATGATGACCACAGGTCCCCGAGTGAATATCATTGAGGATGAGTCGACCTTCTTCTGGTGTTATGCACTTCTGACCGACTCCAGTCGCGCTTTCTCTGTATAATTGTCCTTTGATTACGGTAAAGGCCTTAGATCGACGGACGATCTGTCGAGCCTCTTCCTCATCCTCCGGAAGTTCTTTCCTCAAGATATATGCGACATACGGAATCGTCCAGTCGGGAATGACCACCAAAACCTCCATGATCAAGTCGACCACCGCTGGGATTTCAACTTCAGTCGGATCTGTGGCGCCCTTGGGCTGCGGAGTTTCTTCGGTGAAAGGATCTTCTTTGACTGACGGAGTGTGTATATGCTCCAAGAACACACCACTCGGAATGGCTTCTCTCTTGGAACCTATCTTTGCTAGATCATCAGCTGCTTGATTTTTCAGTCGGGGTATATGATGGAGCTCCAACCCCTCGAACTTCTTCTCCAGCTTCCTCACTGCACTGCAGTATCCAGTCATGGCTGGGCTTCTCACGTCCCACTCTTTCATCACCTGATTGACCACTAAATCCGAGTCGCCATAGACCATTAGGCGACGGACGCCGAGTGAAATGGCCATGCGCAACCCATATAGGAGGGCCTCATATTCTGCCTCATTGTTGGAGGAATCAAAGTGAATCTGGAGCACATATCTGAGCTTATCTCCTCTGGGGGAAACCAGGACAACCCCAGCACCGGAACCATTCAACATCTTAGAGCCATCGAAAAACATGGTCCAATGCTCCGAGTGAACTTCAGTCGGCTGCTGTTGTTCAATCCACTCGGCGAGGAAATCTGCTATCGCCTGGGACTTAATGGCTTTCTTTGCCTCAAACTTGATATCAAGGGGAAGAAGTTCAATCGCCCATTTGGCCACTCGACCAGTTGCGTCTCTGTTGTGCAAAATCTCTGATAGTGGAGCGTCGCTGACGACTGTGATGGAATGGTCAGAGAAATAATGAGCAACCTTCTTTGTGGTCATGTATATTCCATACACAAGCTTCTGATAATGAGGATATCTCTGCTTGGATGGAGTCAAGACTTCAGACAAATAATACACTGGGCGCTGAACTTTGAGAGCTTTTCCTTCTTCTTCCCGCTCGACCGTTAGCACAGTACTGACGACTTGTCCTGTGGCTGCGATGTAGAGCAACAGAGGCTCTTTGCTGATTGGAGCAGCAAGCACCGGCTGGGTGGAGAGCAGAGCTTTTAGCTCGGCAAACGCTGCATCAGCTTCTGGAGTCCACTCGAACTTGTCAGCCCTCTTCATCAGTCGGTAAAGAGGCAGTGCCTTTTCACCGAGTCGTGAGATGAATCGACTTAATGCGGCCAAGCATCCAGTAAGCTTCTGGACATCGTGCACTCGCACAGGGCGTTTCATTCGGAGAATAGTGCCAATCTTCTCTGGGTTAGCGTCGATTCCCCGTTCGGAAACGAGAAAACCGAGTAACTTGCCACCAGGAACTCCAAATGTGCACTTTGATGGATTGAGCTTGATATCATACCTTCTGAGGTTGGCAAATGTTTCGGCGAGGTCAGCGAGCAGGTCGGAACCTTTTCGTGACTTGACAACAATATCATCCATATAAGCTTCCACATTCCGACTGATTTGGGTGAGTAGACACTTCTGAATCATTCGCATAAATGTGGCTCCGGCATTCTTGAGGCCGAATGGCATGGTGATATAGCAGAAGCACCCGAATGGAGTGATGAAAGCTGTTTTTACCTCATCGGGCCCGTACAGACGGATCTGGTGGTACCCGGAGTAAGCATCTAAAAAAGACAACCTCTCGCATCCCGCGGTCGAGTCAACAATTTGATCTATGCGAGGGAGAGGAAAGTGATCTTTCGGGCAGGCCCGGTTGATGTGCTTGAAATCAATGCACATTCGGAGCGACTTGTCCTTCTTAGGAACCATGACGACATTAGCGAGCCACTCGGAGTGGTATATCTCTCGGATAAATCCTGCCGCCAACAGTCGAGCCACTTCTTCACCGATGGCCTTTCTCTTCTGGACGGCGGACCGCCGAAGATGCTCTTTGACTGGCTTTGCAGACGAGTCGACTCTTAGGCGATGCTCAGCCAGTCCCCTGGGAACACCTGGCATGTCAGCGGGCTTCCATGCAAAAATGTCCCAGTTCTCACGGAGGAACTGGATGAGCGCTTCTTCCTATCATAAAGGCCTTTACTAACGCCCCACATAAAGGCCTTTACTATCATAAAGTCTACTTGATTACAGGCCGTTGCAGTGCAGAGTGCCTCTTGACCTCCTGGTGGTCGAGTGGGTCTTCGTGGTCGAGTCCTTCAGGCCAGTCGAGTGAATCCTCGTTGGTCGACTGGAAGGCGACCTCTTCTAAGGATGTCCTGGGGTAAGTTATTTGGATCAGGTCCATGACCCTACCCTAGGTACATAACCCCATCACCTATCTCATCTATCTATACCTCTACTAATTACAGACTCCCAAGAAATTACCACGTTAATTAGTAAATAGGAGCCGTTAATTTTGTGGGGCCAAAGTTATTACCTTGTAGATCACCCGATAATCCTGGGTTGAAATAGTGCTCAATTGTGGAAAAAATCATCGTTCCAAGGCACACAATTACGTGTGTCGGTTGTAAAAAGGAATCCAGGCTGCTACAATTAATCCACCGATACTTCCTACTCTATTAAAACAATCGATGTCAACTTAAAAAAAATATGTCACACGTTTAAAAAAACAATATAGATCTCTTGCGCAAAACAACCTATATCTACTCCTATACTAACTGCCTCCTTCCAAAAAATAAAAGGAAGAACAAAAACAATCTAATTGTCATCTCGCCAATCTTGCGGTGTAGGCGATCCAGTCGCCGCACACCTGCATCTCCCGTCATGTGCTCAATGGCTGCGCCGCCGTGGCACCAGATCTAGGTCAACGACTCCTCACCTGCAAATCCGGGGCGGGCGACTTGGAGATGCGCCGGGACGTTGCGTCGACGCACATCGAGGGGGTGGCGGTACCAGCGTCGGTGGCTTCTTGAGCACCGGCCAACAGCAGGTCTACACCATGGCGCAGTGCAGGTCATCAAGGTCGAGTGCGACAGCACGCCCCCGGCCAGGTAATCTAAAGGTGTTCTTCACTCTCCCTTAGTTTTGCAAATTAGATCAAACACCAAGTTGCACATGGGATTCTCATAGGGCTTTATGCTTGGTATCACACAAGACACACAGATTGATCAAGCTGGCCTTGGCAACGTTCAGAAGCTCAAGTTTGAGGTGGAGGCAATGAAGATGGTAGTTTCTGCTATGCAGGGGACGATGGATGTGGGAGTTATCTCTTCATTCGAAACTGCTTCACAGACGACTCTTCTCGCACGACCTCCGAACGATGCTGCCTCCCCAACTGCGCTCCTGCATGCACTCTTGCTGCTTGCGCTGCCACGTACGAATCGTGCGGGCATCGGCCGCGCATTCGTCGTGTGTATAGCAGCGCTGCTCTTCATTAGTTGTTTGTTTCCAATTAATAATAATAGAATTAAGAGCAAGAAAAGAGAGCTGTCAGACTGCAATGCACGGCAGATTTTGCTAGCTATACTAGCCAAGCAGTAATAGTATACTATAACTACAGAGATGCCAAAAGACCCAGCGCCCTCTACCTAGCCACTTGGTGCCTTTCACCATCGAGGACAGCGGGGAAAACAGAGCCGTGCATGCGTTGGTGCCCGAGAAGTCAGTGTCCCGACTCCCGAGAAGTCAGTGATGCCAATTGTAGACAACGCCCAGTAGGAGGCAGCACATCAACAGAGATTCGGAGCTGACAGGGACCTTCTTCATTGGTCGAACCCGAACATCAAGTGTGCAGGACTGAAGCAGTGAGATGCTCATGCATTTGCCCTACAACTAACAGTAGCTAGCTAGACTCCTAGGAGGATGCAATCAATCCGAAAGTAATTCTTCCAGGACAACAGTAGGCTATGCAAAGTGGAGATTTGCCCTAATCCAATCTTGATCCGTCCATTTTTAGGTGATGTGCATAGAGAACACCTATGGTGTTGTTAATTCTGTAACTGAAAATGGATAAAATGATATATATCAAATCAGAAAAGATATCCTTAGAGGTAATGTTAATTAAATTCATTAAGGCCCTCAATGTACATACTCACTGAAGGAACTAATAGGTAATTAATGCCTTGCCACCTGCAGACCTTTTTTTATAAGATGCTATATGCAAATTCGTATTGTCACATATGAATCTTATAGGCTGTAACACTTGAAGTGTGCGTTGGTGGACAGTGAGAACATATTATTGTTGCATGCAATTTCTGAACAATATTAGCAAAAACGTGAAGAAAATCAACCGGGTGAGGAGCTACTGATCGACATTAGTGATAGGTAAGAATGGCTCCAAAGAGTAAGAAAGAACTTACATATATGACATACTATTCTTTTTAATATAATAGCTAACTGTATATGCTAAAGCACCTCGCAAAAACGTCTTATATTGTGGGACGGGGGGAGTAGAATATTTCCGAAATAGTACTCTCCTTGAATTGCATATTCAGATTTAAGGTATAGTATGATAGACGCACTGTCTGGACCATGATTAAAAATTAGTTTCTTATGGATGTGTCTTGATATATGTGACTAAACAAGGCAACAAAACTGAGTGGTCTCAGCTTTTAGCTCACATATTTCCACTAATGCATACGCCTACACAGCTTCATATGTGTATTCCCATGCATTTGTTTGCTGAACAAATCAAGATAGCTCTTGGATTTGATGCTTCCTATATATGTAGTGGGATATATTCTTGCTGGTACCATGGCATTCATGCATAAATAAATGTTAATTCCTTGATAACTTTCAGTACAATCACGGTGAATGGAAGCAACAGGACTTACAGATGAACTGGCGAAATATCACTTCATAACATCCTTTAAGGTAAAATTGTATCGTCTCATAAGTACCTTTATTTTGCTACTATTGAATGTATTTTGTTCAGTACACGTATCCACACAAATGCAGCCCTGCAGTTTTACGCAGTGTACTTTGAATCTATGATTACTAATTTCTGATCCCAACCACTGGTAGTGTAGTGGTAGTGATTTTGGTATAGTTAAGACCATTAGACCAAAACAATAAGAAAGCTACCAGCAAGAGTGCCTTGGAACATTCCTTGCTCATAGCTTAGTCTACCTCTGGACGGTACTCTATCAGTACAAGAAATAACTACTGAGTCGTGACATTTCAATTCTCAATACACAAATGATTATCTTTGCTGTTGAAATGACTTTTAGAATGGAATATGTAAGATTATAAGCCTATAATTTTATTCTTCCACTCTTAAATAGAAAAAATTTCCTCAGATGTTGTGTTTAATAGGAGAAATCCAGGATTATATATGATGTAGTATGTATTATATTATATTATATTATATCATATAAAGTATTTCTTAATACATCCATGTGAGTTCAAAAAAGAAATAAAAGATTTTTAGATATTTATATTCTTTAATATACTATAATGCCTAATAATGTGTTTGTGCTCAAATTTCCTTTTTGAGGAATCATCGTCAGAGAGAGCATATCCATTTGAATATACATTCCTCAAAGCAACCATCGTAGGTTAAGAAATATACAAGATCATGAAAGAGTAAAGATAGACAGTCCAGGCACAAGAAAGCACCAACCTTATGAATCAGACCTTGAACCGATGTGTCCAAAGGTCTGAGTAGTTGCAAATATTCTTAATTGTAGTAGACAGGAGCACACTAAGTTCTTCAACACATGCATTTAGCCATTTAGGGAAACCACATCTTCCAAAGGATGGTGAGGAGAAATTCGGTCCAAATAGAGTCGTGGAAGTGAGATTATGTGTTACAGTCCACGTATCTTGAAAGTGAAGAGTAGTGGAGATGCCGAGTTGAGTCCAGATTATCATCGACCTCGGGCCACTGCTGAAGAGATGGTCCGTGTCGATTGTAATAATGCTGAGAAGTCTGCATGGTTTTCCTTTTTACTTGTTGAAAAAATTAATAGATATGTATAACATATCTCACAACTCAACGCTTATACATATGCCAAGGCCATGGGTTTTTATTTGGCATGTTCGTGTATGTGTCCACACATAAAAAATAAAGAAATCATGTATCTTAATTGAAGGGATAGATTACGTGTGTAATCTGGTGCTGGAGAATGAGTTTCATTTATGCCAGAATGATCCATATCCAAATTTTAGACAACTTCACCTAAAAAATAAGAATCTGTGAAAACAACTGAAGGTTGAGAATTAATATAATTTTTATACAAATCAAAAGACTCGACAGAAAAAAGTTCGAATACAGAAAAATAATCTAATCATGAACTAACTGAAAGTATTTAACTCCATTTATCATATGGATTATAAAAATATATGACATGTACATTGTCTAACAATTATTGTTTTCTTGACAACTTGCATATTTAAATTTTGACAATGAATCGCCGCAAAAATATCTATGAATTTTAGCATCTTTATCCTCTCAGCACCCATGGAGAACTATTTATCTTTTTGGTCATAATAATTTCCAAAAACATATACCCAGGTGATAGTCAATTGGTAATACTTATACTATGCATGTGTTCTTTCATATTAAACTAGCCCGTGCAACGCACGGGTGGACGACTAGTATATATAATGAAGGGCTACAAGTTACATCATACATATATGTACGTATACAACTACAGAAGTTATACAGTCTAACACAGTGGTTGGGCCTTTCGAGATTATGATTACGATTGTAACATTCAGATTGTCAACATTCAGCCATTGAGATTTTTTTTTTCTTGCCTTGTGGTTTGTTTCCAACGTATGCAGTCTGATTGTTCAAAGAATAGTAGGTATGTCTACACTGTACAAAAGAAATTTAAGTGCTAATGCTATCTTGACGGTGAACCCTATATATGAGTACATTTATAAAAATGTATGAGTACGGAGTACTGCCAACACTACTTTAAATCCCAAAAAAGACCTACCACTGAAATTACATTTAATGATTATGGGTTCTCAAAAATAAGATGAAACGATTATGATTTAGCGGTAAATCCCAATGGATCGCATGCAAAAAAATGCACTCAATGGCTGCCACGTGAATGCAGGGGAGACGTCTAAAATGTCTTGTTAACTCCTTGTAATCAAATAGTTTCACTGGTGCAGCTGGTTTGTTCGAATCCCAACTCGCCTATTATTTTATTGGGATAATTAATTTGGTGCCCTTAGTTGTGTCCCACTCGGCAGGTTTACCCCTAGTTTTCGAAAACACTTGTTCCTGCCCAAACCACTTTACTCCTCTTATGCTTTTGCCCTTTGACTGTTTGACCATCAGTTTGAAAACTTCATAAAAAATTCATACTAACTCAGAAAAATTCAAAATAAGATATCAAAATGTTCAGAAAAGCATCACCTATATGTGCATGTCATTTGCATTCATGAAAAAAGTGTTGGCCAGTCCCCATCTCAGTTTTAGCTCATATGATCTTAGCATGAACAGTAAGATCTAAAAAAATTCTAAAAATTCTAAAAAAAATTGGTGGCAAATTTTGATCAATGTTTTGAGTGGCTAAGATCATATGAGCTAAAGCTGAGATGGTGATCTGCCAACACTTTTTTCATGAATGCAAATGACATGCACATATAGGTCATGCTTTTCTGAACATTTTGATATCTTATTTGAATTTTTCTAAGTTAGTACGAATTTTTTATGAAATTTTCAAACTGATGGTCAAATGGTCAAAGGGCAAAAGCATAAGAGGAGCAAAGTGGTTTGGGCAGGAACAAATGTTTTCGGAAACTAGGGGTAAACCTACCGAGTGTGACCCAACTAGGGGCATAAAATCAATTATCCCTATTTTATTTTGGCTTTGTTTCTTTCTTCCACTCACTGACAGGTAGGACCCACATGACAGAGAGAGAAAATGACATGGACATGTGGATTGTTTGACCGGTCAAAATGGATGCATACGGAGCTGTACGATCTACCAGTGACCGTATAATCACCTTAACACATATATAGTGACCATATTGACTGTATTCTTAAGTACACTGACCAAAGTGAGCATACGCGACAAGTTTAATGACCAACAGTGCATTTTACTCAAGTTTTCAAAATGAAAAGGAGGTACACTTGTGCACGGCTGTCGTGCTCGCACCGCACCCTCACACAATCGCTCCTGCACGCCGCAAACTCAACCAAGGGAATGCACCCTCGCTGACACGTGCTACCGCATGTGATTAAACCAATCTCACCCATCCTACACTGACACATATTTTCGTTCATATAGTATGTTTATCCAACCGCATGTTGGGGAAGATCCGTACGGCCCGTGCGGTGGTCTGTTGGGGAAGAAGGAGAGGTGAGGAAGAAAGGTTAGGAGACGTAGGATATTCATCCAACCACCTGAAATGGTCGACTGACCCAAATGATCAAAGTCAGGCGACTCGCATAAAGATATGTTTTTACACAGCAAAAGATCCCTAAAAACAACAACATAAAGAAAAACTATCACTGCTTGTGGAACAAGACGGCCTCGTCATCTTTGGTTGCCAGCGCGAACCTGTCGTAGATGCCGACGGTTGTCTCTGCACCATGGTTGTCCTCGGCCTCCAGCTACTCATTCACGTGGAGTGTGCGAGCGCTCTGCACAGATGCGAGCATCGCCCGGTTCAAGCCCAGGACGTCCGGTTCCGCCTACAAGAGGGCCTCGATGGCAGTGGCATCTGCATGCTCCGCGTCGAGTTGAGCCTCCGCCACGCGATTCATGTCCAGGACATCCGGTTCCGCCTGCAGGAGGGCCTCGATGGCAGCGGCATCCACGCGCTTCGCGTCAAGTTGAGCCTCCGCAGCCCGGTTCACATCCACGACATCCGGTTCCGCCTACAGGAGGGCCTCGATGGCAGCGACATCTGCGCGCTTGATAACCCACAAGTATAGGGGATCGAAATAGTTTTCGAGGGTAGAGTATTCAACCCAAATTTATTGATTCGAAACAAGGGGAGCCAAAGAATATTCCCAAGTATTAGCAGTTGAGTTGTTAATTCAACCACACCTGAAAGACTTAATATCTGCAGTAAAGTATTTAGTACCAAAGTGGTATGGAGGTAACGGTAACGGTGGCAAAAGTAACAGTAGCAGTTTTGTAGTAGTTGTAATAGTGGCAACGGAAAAGTAACTAAGCAAAGAATAATATGTGAAAAGCTCGTAGGCAATGGATCAATGATGGATAATTATGTCGGATGCGATTCCTCATGCAACAGTTATAACAGAGGGTGACACAGAACTAGCTCTAGTTCATCAATGTAATGTAGGCTTGTGATCTGAATATAGTCATACGTGCTTATGGAAAAGAACTTGCATGGCATCTGTTGTCCTACCCTCCCGTGGCAGCGGGGTCCTATTGGAAACTAAGGGATATTAAAGCCTCCTTTTAATAGAGTACCGGACCAAAGCATTAGCGCTTAGTGAATACATGAACTCCTCAAACTACGGGCATCACCGGGAGTTGTCCCGATTATTGTCACTTCGGGGTTGCTGGATCATAACACATAGTAGGTAACTATTGACTTGCAAAATAGGATCAAGAACTCGCGTATATTCATGAAAACATAATAGGTTCAGATCTGAAATCATGGCACTCAGGCCCTAGTGACAAGCATTAAGCATGGCAAAGTCATAGCAACATCAATCTTAGAACATAATGGATACTAGGGATCAAGCCCTAACAAAACTAACTCGATTATATGGTAAATCTCATCCATCCCATCACCGTGCAGCAAGCCTATGATGCAATTACTCACGCACGGTGGTGAGCATCATGAAATTGGTGATGGAGGATGGTTGATGATGACGATGGCGACGGATTCCCCTCTCCGGAGCCTCGAACGGACTCCAGATCAGCCCTATTATATAGGAAGATTAGGGCTTGGCGGAGGCTCCGTATCATAAAACGCGATGAATCCTTCTCTCTAATTTTTTTCTCCCTGAAAGTGAATATATAGAGTTGGAGTTGAGGTCGGTGGAGTCCCAGGGGGCCCACGAGGCAGGGGGCGCGCCCCAGGGGGCTCGCCCTGCACCCTCGTGGATAGGGCGTGGGCCCCCTGATGTTGATTCTTTCGCCAATATTTTTTATTAATTCCAAAAATTGCCTCCGTGGATTTTCAGGTCATTCCATGAACTTTTATTTCAGGACAAAATAACACCATGGCAATTCTGCTGAAAACAGCGTCAATCCGGGTTAGTTCCATTCACATCATGCAAGTTAGAGTTCAAAACAAGGGCAAAAGTGTTTGGAAAAGTAGATACGTTGGAGATGTATCAACTCCCCCAAGATTAAACCTTTGCTTGTCCTCAAGCAATTCAGTTGACAAACTGAAAGTGATAAAGAAAAACTTTACAAACTCTGTTTGATCTTATTCTTGCAAATATGTAAAGCCAGCATTCAAATTTTTAGCAAAGATTATGAACTAACCATATTCACATTAACATTTAGGTCTCATGTTTACTCATATCAATGGCATAATCAACTAGCGAGCAATAATAATAAATCTCGAATGACAACACTTTCTCAAAACAATCATAATATGATATAACAAGATGGTATCTCACTAGCCCTTTCTGAGACCACAAAATATAAATGCAGAGCACCCCTGAAGATCAAGGACTGACTAGACATTGTAATTCATGGTAAAAGAGATCCAGTCATAGTCATACTCAATGTAAATTAATAGCAATGCATGCAAATGACAGCGGTGCTCTCCAACTGGTGCTTTTTAATAAGAGGATGATGACTCGACATAAAAGTAAGTAGATAGGCCCTTCGTAGAGGGAAGCAGGGATTTGCAGAGGTGCCAGAGCTCGAGTTTTGAAACAGAGATAAATAATATTTTGAGTGGCATACTTTCATTGTCAACATAACAACCAAGAGATCTTGATATCTTCCATGCTACATACATTATAGGCGGTTCCCAAACAGAATGGTAAAGTTTATACTCCCCCACCACCAACGGACATCAATCCATGGCTGGCTCGAAACAACGGGTGTCATCCAACTAACAACAATCCTGGTGGAGTTTTGTTTGAATTTATTTTGATTTCATTTGAGCATGGGACTGGGCATCCCGGTTACCGGCCATTTTCTCGTGAATGATGAGCGGAGTCCACTCATTGTGAGAATAACCCACCTAGCATGGAAGATATAGACAACCCTAGTTGAATACATGAGCTATTCGAGCATACAAAATAGAATTTCATTTGAAGGTTTAGAGTTTGGCACATACAAATTTACTTGGAACGGTAGGTAAATACCGCATATAGGAAGGTTTGGTGGACTCATATGGCATAACTTTGGGGTTTATGGAAGTGGATGCACAAGGAGTATTCCCGCTTAGTACAAGTGAAGGATAGAAAGAGACAAGGAAGCGAACAACTAGAGAGAGACAACAGACATGAACATGCATTAAGATTAATCAACAATGAGTGCAAGCATGAGTAGGATATAAATCACCATGAACATAAATATCGTGGAGGCTATGTTGATTTTGGTTCAACTACATGCGTGAACATGTGCCAAGTCAAGTCACTCGAATCAATCAAAGGAGGATACCACCCTACCATACCACATCACAACCATTTTAATAGCATGTTGGCACGCAAGGTGGACCATTATAAACTCCTAGCTAATTAAGCATGGCATGAGCAACTATAATCTCTAATTGACATTGCAAACATGTTTCATCCATAATAGGATGAATCAGGAACGATGGACTAATCATATTTACAAAAACAAGATAGGTTGAGTTCATATCAGCTTCTTTCATCTCAATCAGTCCATCATATATCATCATTATTGCCTTTCACTTGCACGACCAAATGGTGTGGATAATATAAATAGTGCACGTGCATTGGACTAAGCTGGAATCTACAAGCATTTAATACAAAGGAGAAGACAAGGTAATATGGGCTCTTGGTTAAATCAACAATAATGCATATGAGAGCCACTCAACATTTTCATCGTGGTCTTCTCCTCTCGACCCCCAAAGAAAAGAAAAGAAATAAAACTATTTACACGGGAAAGCTCCCAACAAGCAAAAGAAGAATGGGAAATATTTTTGGGTTTTCTTTTAATATTACTACTACAAGCAAGGAAAGTAAACTAGCTAAAGGCTACAACTAAATTTTTTGGTTTTTCTTAAGTTTTTTCAAACACGCAAGAAGAAAGCAAGAAAAAGAAAATAAACTAGCATGGAAAGTACAATGAAAAAGTATGAGCACCGACAACTAGCATTAGTGTGTGAACAGGAATGTAATGTTCGTGAGAAATACGTACTCCCCCAAGCTTAGGATTTTGGCCTAAGTTGGTCTATGGCCACGGCTGGCCTGGCGGATATCCAAAGTCATAGTTGGGGTTGTACTGAGATGCAGCAGCTACCGTGTGAAGAGCTACAGCTTGGAGGCGAGCTGCCTCCGTCCTCCTCTCATATTCGTTCGCCTCCTCCCCGTTTATATAATATCTCATTTTTGCCTGAAAGTTAAAGAAAGTAGGAGCAGGGAGAGCAACATGGACAGTACGATGTCTGTCAAAGATGTCCCCCAAGATGCAACCTCCGTGCAACAATTGCCCCCAAGTTATATTGTTTATCACCTAATACCGCACTCTTGAGGACGCTAAGATCTGGAACGCACATGTGACAAACCTCATCTTTACCATTAATGCATCTACCTATAAAGAGAGCAAAATAATGTTTGGAAGGGAAATGAATGCTTCCTAAGGTAGCTTGTGCGATTTCCTAGTTTCCCCCATAGTGATACTAGCCAGAAAGTCTTTATATTCAGATTTGCGAGGTTCACTAGCATTGCCCCACTGCGGGAGTTTACAAGAAGTATTAAAATCTTCTATGTCCATGATATATGATTTATCATAAAGATCAAATAAAATAGTGTGAGAATTGCACGAGGATAAAATTTTAAACCTCCTCACAAAGGATTCAGTGAGGTAGTGGTACTGTCGGCACTTATCTGACACGAAGTCCTCAAGGTCAGCATTACGCACATACGCGTCAAATTCATTCTTGAAGCCTGCTTGGACCATAAACTCTTCTGACGGCCATTCACAAGGCCACACTTGAGCTTCCCTTGGTGGTTCATCGCCCGGCTCACGTATCACAAGCCTGGTTCTTGCTTCCTTGAAGAACCACCTTGGTACAGTTTCCTATGCATTTTTCTTTTCCTGAAAAATTTCCGAAACTTTTTGTGACTCAAAATATAAGTGATCCAAACTCAACAAGATTGATAGCAACTACTCCCACATGTGCCTAGAGGCTATATCATGCATTAAAACTACTTTGGACCATATAAATTTGACATGCAAGCTCAAGAATAGGGTCATCTTAGCAGCAAAAATTTGCAATAAATAAAGCACTAGAACAAAATCTAATTGGACCATTGGAGGAGTCACATACCGAAGAACAATCCCCCATAACAGTTTTGTGAATGGAGCTTTGAGCAAGGAGATCAAAAATGGCAGCAAGATGAGCTAGAACACGGATTTGAGCTATGGGAGGATTTTTTTTTCTGGAGGAAGACAAAGTGAGTGGGTGCTGGAATAAGTGGAGGGGGTCCACGTGGGACCCATGAGGCAGGGAGGCATGCCCCAGGGGGGTGGGCGCGCCTTGTGCCCTCGTGGCCATATGGTGGGTCCCCCTGGTGTGTTCTCGGTGCCAGAAATTCTTAAATATTCTACAAAAAAGCATACTTCATTTTGAGGACATTTGGAGAACTTTTATTTTTAGGGTATTTTTTAATTGCATGGATAATTTAGAAAACAGACAGAAAATGCTATTTTTACTTTATTCAATCTAAATAACAGAAAGTAAAAGGAGGGTACAGAGAGTTGTGCTTTCTAACTTCATCCATCTCATGCTCATCAAAAGGAATCCACTAACAAGGTTGATCAAGTCTTGTTAACAAACTTCTTCCGAATAGCATGAAACCGGAGAATTTTCGAATAACACTAGGTTACCTCAACGGGAATATGCATGTCCCCAACAATAACAATATCATATTTCTTTTTGACAGTAGGAAGAGGGAATTCAAAACCTCCAATGGTAATCATTGAGATTTTTCCAATAGAATTGATACTATGAACTTGAGGTTGTTTCCTCGGAAAGTGTACCGTATGCTCATTACCATTAACATGAAAAGTGACATTTCCTTTGTTGCAATCAATAACAGCCCCAGCAGTATTCAAAAAGGGTCTACCAAGAATAATCGACATACTATCGTCCTCGAGAATATCAAGAATAACAAAGTCCGTTAAAATACTAACGTTTGCAACCACAATAGGCACATCCTCACAAATACCGACAAGTATAGCAGTTGATTTATCAGCCATTTGCAAAGAGATTTTAGTAGGTGTCAACTTATTCAAATCAAGTCTACGATATAAAGAGAGAGGCATAACACTAACATAGGCTCCGAGATCACATAAAAGCAGTTTTAACATAGTTTCTCTTAAAGGAGCATGGTATAGTTGGTACTCCTGGGTCTCCAAGTTTCTTTGGTATTCCACCCTTAAAAGTAGAATTAGCAAGCATGGTGGAAATTTAAGCTTTCAGTATCTTTCTTTTATTTGTAACAATATCTTTCATGTAGTTAGCATAAGGATTCATTTTAAGCATATCAGTCAAACGCATACACAAAAAGATAGGTCTAATCATTTCAACAAAACGCTCAAAATCCTCATCATCCTTTTTCTTGGATGGCTTAGGAGGAAAAGGCATGGGTTTCTGAACCCATGGTTCTCTTTCTTTACTGTGCTTCCTAGCAATGAAGTCTCTCTTATCATAACGTTGATTCTTTGATTGTGGGTTATCAAGATCAACAGCAGGTTTAATTTCTACATCATTGTTATTAATGGGTTGAGTATCAACATGAACATCATCATTAACATTATCACTAGGTTCATGCTCATTACGAGATTGTGTTTCAGCATCAGAAATAGAAATATCATTGGGATTCTCAGGTGTACCAATAACAGGTTTACTAAAAGCATGCAAAGTCCTATAATTTTTCATTTTCTTCTTCTTAGAAGGACTAGGTGCATCAACATTAATTCTATGAGAATCTTGCTCAACTCTCTTAGGATGGCCCTCAGGATACAAAGGTTCCTGGGTCATTCTACCACTTCTAGTCATGACTCTAATAGCATTATCATTTTTCTTATTATTTAATTCATTGAGCAAATCATCTTGTGCCTTAAGTACTTGTTCTCCTTGAGTGGTAACCATGGATGCATGTTTACTAATAAGCCTAAGGTCACCTTAACTCTAGACATATAATCACTCAAGTGTTCAATCATATAAGCATTACAATTCAATTGTCTACCAACATAAGCATTGAAGTTCTCTTGTTTAACAATAAAATTATCAAACTCGTCCAAGCATTGGCTAGCAGACTTATAACAAGGGATATCACCTTCATCAAATCTATAGAGAGAATTTAACTTTACTACCTGTGTCGGGTCATCAAGACCATGTATTTCTTCAATAGGTGGTAAATTCTTAGCATCTTCAGCTTTAATACCTTTTTCTTTCATAGATTTCTTTGCCTCTTGCATATCTTCAGGACTGAGAAATAGAATACCCCTTTTCTTCGGAGTTGGCTTCGGAGTTGGTTCAGGAAGTGTCCAATCATTATCGTTGCTCAATATATTATTCAATAGCAATTCAGCTTGCTCAACAGTTCTTTCCCTGAAAACACAACTAGCACAACTATCCAGGTGGTCTCTGGAAGCATCGGTTAGTCCATTATAAAAGATGTCAAGTATTTCATTTTTCTTGAGAGGATGATCAGGCAAAGCATTAAGAAATTGGAGAAGCCTCCCCCAAGCTTGTTGGAGACTCTCTTCTTTGGTTTGCACAAAATTATATATTTCCCTTAAGACAGCTTGTTTCTTATGAGCGGGGAAATATTTAGCAGAGAAGTAATAAATCATATCCTGGGGACTACGCACACAACCAGGAGGAAGAGAATTAAACCATATTTAGCATCACCCTTTAATGAGAATGGAAACAACTTAAGGATATAGTAATAATGAATTTTTTCCTCATGAGTAAATAGGGTGGCTATGTCTTTTAATTTAGTAAGATGTGCCACAACAGTTTCAAATTCATAGCCATAAAAAGGATCAGATTCAACCAAAGTAATTAACTCAGGAGCGACAGAGAAATCATAATCCTTATCAGTAACGCAGATAGGTGAAGTAGCAAAAGCAGGGTCATATTTCATTCTAGCATTCAAAGACTTTTCTTTCAGCTTAGCTAACAGTTTCTTAAGATCGTATCTATCTTTGCAAGCAAAAAGGTCTCTAGCAGTTTCTTCATCCATCACATAACCCTCAGGTACATCAGGCAATTCATATCTAGGGGAAGAATCTTCATCATCACTTTCATCAATATTATCAGTTTCAATAATTTCATTATCTCTAACCCTAGTAAGTTGTTCATCAAGAAATTCACCTAGTGGCACGGTATTATTAAGCATAGAAGTAGTATCATCATAAGCATCATGCATAGCAGAAGTGGCATCATCAATAACATGCGACATATCAGAATCAATAGCGGGTGTAGGTGTAGGTGTCACAAATTTACTCATAACAGAAGGTGAATCAAGTGTAGAGCTAGATGGAAGTTCCTTACCTCCCCTCATAGTTGAGGGAAAAATATTGGTTCTTTCATCTTTCAAGTTCCTCATAGTGATCAGCAAATATAAATCCCAAGTGACTGAAAGAATAGAGTTATGCTCCCCGGCAACGGCGCCAGAAAATAGTATTGATAATCCACAAGTATAGGGGATCGCAACAGTTTTTAAGGGTGGAGTATTCAACCCAAATTTATTGATTTGACACAAGGGGAGCCAAAGAATATTCTCAAGTATTAGCAGTTGAGTTGTCAATTCAACCACACCTGAAAGACTTAATATCTGCAGCAAAGTATTTAGTAGCAAAGTAGTATGGAGGTAACGGTAACTGTGGCAAAAGTAACAGTAGCAGTTTTGTAGTAATCATAACAGTGGCAACGGAAAAGTAACTAAGCAAAGAACAATATGTGAAAAGCTCATAGGCAATGGAAATGATGGATAATTATGCCAGATGTGATTCCTCATGCAATAGTTATAACATGGGGTGACACAGAACTAGCTCCAGTTCATCAATGTAATGTAGACATGTATTCCAAATATAGTCATATGTGCTTGCGAAGCAGAACTTGCATGACATATTTTGTCCTACCCTCCCGTGGCAGCGAGGTCCTATTGGAAACTAAGGGATATTAAGTCCTCCTTTTAATAGAGTACCAGACCAAAGCATTAGCGCTTAGTGAATACATGAACTCCTCAAACTATGGTCATCACCGGGACTGGTCCCAATTATTGTCACATCAGGGTTGCCGGATCATAACACATAGTAGGTAACTATTGACTTGCAAAATAGGATCAAGAACTCACGTATATTCATGAAAACATAATAGGTTCAGATCTGAAATCATGGCACTCGGGCCCTACTGACAAGCATTAAGAATGGCAAAGTCATAGCAACATCAATCTTAGAACATAATGGATACTAGGGATCAAACCGTAACAAAACTAACTCGATTACATGGTAAATCTCATCCAACCCATCATCGTCCAGCAAGCCTACAATGGGATTACTCACGCATGGCGGTGAGCATCATGAAATTGGTGATGGAGGATGGTTGATGATGATGATGGCGACGGATTCCCCTCTCCGGAGCCCCGAACGGACTCTAAATCAGCCCTCCTGAGGAAGATTAGGGCTTGGCGGCAGCTCCGTATCGTAAAATGTGATGAATCCTTCTCTTTGATTTTTTTTCTCCCCAAAAGTGAATATATAGAGTTGCAGTTGAGGTCGGTGGAGTCCCAGGGGGCCCATGAGGCAGGGGGCGCGCCCTGCACCCTCGTGGACAGGATGTGGGCCCTTGATGTTGATTCTTTCACCAATATTTTTTATTAATTCCAAAAAGTGCCTCCGTGGATTTTCAGGTCATTCCGAGAACTTTTATTTCTACAAAAAAATAACGCCATGGCAATTTTGCTGAAAACTGCGTCAGTCCGGGTTAGTTCCATTCAAATCATGCAAGTTAGAGTTCAAAACAAGGGCAAACGTGTTTGGAAAAGTAGATATGTTGGAGACATATCAGCGCTCCGTGTCGAGTTGAGCTCTGCCTCCCGGTCCTCCTTTACTATCGCTAGGTTGAACCGCTGGTCCACCTGCACCATGGGGGACCCGGACGCTGGCACAAAGTCGACGTCCATCGACTCATACGCATCGGGGACTTCTGCGCTGCGACCTCCGCCATGAACATTGGATCGGCTTCCTCCTCCTCGGAGCTTGGCTCCAGAGAACTCGGGGATTGGCCTGCCGCAAAAGCGAGCTTGGGAACGGAGGCCTGTGACCCCGACCGCCGCCGTGATTTCTGCGTGGCGCTTCAGTGTCAGCATCTTGTAGTCTGTGATCTTGCGGTGCACCATGGCTTTCTGGCGAACTAGGGGATGCTTGATGCGGGCTAGGGGATCGAAAGGTGGGGGGATGGGCTAGAGAGGAGTTGTGGTTTTGGGGCAGTGGCTGGCATAGGCCGAGTAGCGAAGGTTCTGGTGTGAAAAGTGGTTCCGGTGACGACCGGTCAATCGGTTTTGACTGTACATCGCTCTTGTCGTGTTGCACCCCGGCACGGTGGACCCGCCACATCGCTCACCAAATGGAACGCGCTTAGTCTTGCCTTTTCGCTCGCTTGTGGGATCGCAGTTGAGAGCAAACCGACGTCCCGCCCCCTCCCCCGCCCGCGTCATTTATACTACTACTACCTCTCTCCTGGTTTATTGGTTTCCATTGCAATCTATGCCAAAGTTTGACCATAAATTTAACTAACAAAATATTCATGCATGTCATAAAAAATTATATCATTAAAAATTATGTTCAAATACGAATGCAACGATATAATTTTATTAACATGCACTAACATTCCAACAGTTAAATCATTGGTAAAAAATTGGCACAAATTACAAAGAGGACTAATAAACCAGGAAGGAGGTAGTAGAAGAGAGAGAGGTCGGCCGAGTGTTACTAGTACTCCCTCTGTTTTATGTAGAGTAAATAAAAAAAGAGGGAGTATACTACTAGTACTATGAGCACTGCATACTCTACATCAGATGTTGGATTGTCAGTACTCCACTAGTACTATTGAACAGGGAGCTTAAAAAAGATACTATTGGACTGGCTATACGTGGCAAAATCCTAGTAGGAAGAGCATGCGCGAGAACAAGCACGTTCACGTGTTTGAAAACAAATCAGAAACCATCTCTATTTGAATACAAATCTAGGAGTACGTGCGGATCTAACAATATTGATTGGGCGTTGTTGAATGTTGATAATTTTTTCTGTAAGTTTGATCAAAGTAGAGATACTTTAGCCACACACAAAACTTATATGTAAACTAGAAAGGATCGGAGGGAGAATATTGTACGTTCAAAAGCGAAACGAACATTGAATACCCTTTATATATGATTTGCTGATGCTATGATCACCGGTTCAAAATTTTGAATCCGCCTTAGGTATCACACATGCACCCACTCGTTCTCTCTTGGTTTTATCTCAGGGTCCGGAGATCGATTGAAAGAGGACTAGGTTGGGTACAGTACGTTCGTTTCCCTTTTGAACGTTCAATATACTCCCTTCGATCCCAACAGACCCCCCCCCCCGGGGTCATTTCTATCATACAAACTCACCAAAGCTTTATCTCCTTGCATGACACGCACTTGATCTCTCAACATCAATCGATGTCGTGAAGATGTGTCGGGGCATGAACCGAATGGAATGTCAAAACTAAGATGGGAAGCGACACGTAGTGGAGGCAAAGTGAAACTTTAAACGAACTGTTTGTCTGTATGCATGTCAGACAAATTACAACATTGGAAATACAAGCATGGTCTAGGCCCACATGCCAATGATACTCGGAGGAATGTTCAAATGAGGCATGCGGGAGCATGGACTCGACCGGAGGGCGGCATGATCGATGGAGAAGAGGGTAGGAGAGGAATGAGAAATAAGCAACGCTACATGATTATACTTGAACGGCTCAAATAAACAATAAGTTGCCTTGTTTTCCCTTCCGTCTTGGTCACAGAGTAAGATACTCCCTCCGTTTTTTATTTACTCAGCATATTAGGTTTGACTGAAGTCAAACTTCATAAAATTTGACCAATTTTTTAGAAAAAATATGAACATTTACAATAGCAAATCTATATGATGTGAAAGTATCTTCAATAATGAATCTAATGGTATTGATTTGTTATTGTATAGGTTATTATTTCTGTTTATAAACTTTGTCAAAGTTTACAAAGTTTGACTTTGAGCAAAGCTAAAATGCGAAGTAAATAAAAACAGAGGGAGTACGCAGGAACCAGTATAGTTACTACTGCCGGAACATGGTAAGTTGGACCCCTAAATGCGGGCACAGACTGGCCACACCTCAATTATTCCTTCAAACAGTTGGACACCTACAATAGCACACCATCTGGCTACTTAATCAAGTGTTACGCTTCATTAGTTGAAAAGGAAAAGGGTGGTACCGTACCCAAAACCACCACACTTGGGGCTAGGGTAACAACTTGGTATTGTACCACATTTGAACTAGGGCACAAAAACCACCTGTTCTATATCTAATGCGCAACACGGAGCACTGGCGCTCGAATTTGGCCGGGAAAACAGGGAAAAAGACATGTGGGGCACACCTGTCGGGACGACATGGTGCAGACTAGTCCAATGGAGGAGCTGGCCCACGACCTCCTCGCCACCAGCAAACGTTCAAGTGGGTCGTGGAGGCCAGCAATGTGGCGCAGCTCCCGCACCGCCTCTGGACATGGCGACCGCGGTGAGTGACATGCTCATCGTCGCTGGACACGGTCGGCTTCAGGGTGCCGAGGGTGGCGTTAGCGCTATGGCACGACTAGCAGATCAATACTCGGCTCGTCGAGGATGCACGGGGCGCCGAAGTGCACGCACGCCGCGACGCGTCCGCAGAGTGTTTGCCATGTGATTCACGATGCTCTTTTTCATGTTTCAATTCTTCTCTTTTATGCGAGCATCATTGAAATCATCATGCCTAGCTAAAAGGCATTAAAAGAAAAGCGCTTGTTGGGAGACAACCCAACACTTTTATCTACTGTTTTTATGTGTTCACATGATTATGCTATTGTAGTAATCATGTTTTATTGTTTTTGTTTCAATAAAGTGCCAAGTAAAACCTTTGGGATCATGTTGGATGATAGTTGATTTGGTCTTGCTGAAAAACAGAAACTCTTGCGCTCACGAAAATAGCTCTCATTTTTAACATAGGAGTGCTTTTAAGTTGATTCTTTTTACAGAAGATTAATATAAAAATTTCTCACGTGGTACAATTTTTTAATAATTTTTGGAGTGGTAGAAGTATGGTTTGAGTACAGATTACTACGGACTTTTTTGTTTTTGACAGATTCTGTATTCAATGCAGTTTGCTTGTTTCCTTGTTTCTATGGCTTATATTGCTCAATATAAATTGTGGAAATGATATGCTATAGTAGGCATTGTATGGAAACAATTATGAATCTTGTCTTTGACAGTACCAAAGTGAAATGGTTTGCTGTTCATTATACTAACCTATCTCACGAAGTTCCTTAAGTATTGTGCGATTGAAGTTTTCAAGTTTTGGGTGAGATGTTGGTATGAGGAGAATAAGGAGTGAGAAGACCCTAAGCTTGGGGATGCCCAAGGCACGCCCAAGATAATATTCAAGGAAGATCCAAGCAACTAAGCTTGGTGATGCTCCAGAAGGCATCCCTTCTTTCGTCTCCAACATTATTGCTAACCTCTCTTGGAGCTTTGTTTTCATTCGTCACATGATATTGTGTTTTGCTTGGAGCATCAATTTATTTTGTTAGGATTTGCTTGCTGTTATTTAGAATAATGTTTTGCATCTTTTATTTCAATAAAAATATCAAGGGTAGCCTTTGCCATGCTTATTTTGCAAGTTTACATGTTGCTGTTTCAAAACAGAAAGTTTACCGTTGTTGCAAAAATTCCTTAGAAAAGTCAGAATGCGATAAATTATTGAAACTTTCTACAAAATAACCTCTGATAAATTTTATACAGTGTGTAGTTTGTTTCATAATTTTTGCGGTTAGGTAAGTATGATGAATCTTGCATTCTTTACAGACTGTACTGTTTTGGCAGTTGCTGTTATGGTTGCATTGTTTGCATATGTTTGCTTGTTTGATGATTCTATTTGAGGATAGGACTATTAAATATGCAGAGGCATTTAGTATGCAATTTTGAATAATAATTCTAGTGATTTTCTATAGTAGAGAATGATAAGATTATTGCATTGGTTTAAACTAACTTATCTCACGAGTTCTTGTTGAGTTTTGTGTGGATAAAGTTTTTGAGATTTAGGGAAACTGTGATATGAGAGGAATTAAAGAGACATAAAAGCTCAAGCTTGGGGATGCCCAAGGCATCCCAAGTTAATATTCCAAGAAGTCTCAAGCATATAAGCTTGGGGATGCCCCGGTAGGCATCCCACCTTTTTCTTCAACAATTATCGATTAGTATCGGTTGAGCCTAAGTTCTTGCTTCTTCACATGAGTTGTGCTATTCTTGGAATGTCATTTTGTTTTGTTTTGCTTGCTATTTTAATAAAATACTTAGACCTGAAAGTTTTTTAAATAAAATAGAGTCCTCAATTAGTTGCCAGGGAGGCTAGGTAAGCGGCATTCACATTCCGTCAACAAAGCTCTTTTCTATGGAATTGCTCTTGTGCTTCACTTATATCCTATGAGTAAATTGTTGAATGAATTGAATATCATGAAGTTGAAATTACATGTTCATATCATGCCTAGTAGTGGCTTCACATTGGGTTCAGAAAGTGAAAACTTTTGAAGCTTGACAATCACAATATTGGCCATACAAGCAATTCACGAATAATTAGTATAAGGAAGAGAACTTTCACATGCAAATATACTATCTTGGAAGTCTTTTGTGATTGTGATCCCTCATCAAAATATTACATGCCAAAATTGTTGACGTTGGACAAGGAAGACAACGTAATGATTTGTGTTTGTTCATATTCACATAGAAGTTATATTGTCATAGATCCTTCAACATGTGGTGCTTGCCCCCCATCTTTGCTAGCCAAAAACATTACGCACCAAGTAGAGATACTACTTGTGCATCCAAAAAACCCTTAAACCCAAATCTTGTTTTGAGAGTCCACCATACCTACCTATGGATTGAGTAAGATCCTTCAAGTAAGTTGTCATGGGTGCAATAAGGCAATAAAAATTGCTTCTACTAGTGTTAGATCATTTAGTGTAAGAGAAAATTGAGCGTTGTACGAACTTGTGATGGCAAAGAATAAAAGTGACAGACTGCATAATAAAGGTTGCTATCATAAGGGGAATTATAACATGACGTTTTTTTGCACTAAGGGGTTGAGCATACAAACAAATAAGCGCATGGCAACCTCTGCTTCCCTTTGCAAAGGGCCTATCTTTTACTTTTCAGTATTTACTTTTATGCAAGAGTCAAAGTTTTTCTCTCTGTTCCTTTTTATTTTCTCTTTTGGCAAGCATTATGTGGTGAGGAAAGATCTAGGCACATATATCCAGTTGGATATGGGTAGCATGAGTTATTATTGTTGACATCAGCCAAAGGTGAATACGTTGGGAGGCAAAATTATAAGACCCTCTCTTTCTATGTGTCCAGTTGAAACGTTTTGCTCATGTGTATGCGGTGAGTGTTAGAAATCATAGAAGACTATATGATGGTTGAGTATGTGGAGCGCTTAGTTAGACTCTATTGAATAAGTTGAATTGCAATTGCTTGGTGACTGAGAACATATGTTGTTGAGTTTCAAGAGAATTCATTGTTTGAACCTTAACATGTGAATTGGTTGCTACTATAACATGAGAAATTTTATGAGAAAGAGTTGTTGTTATGATGCTAGCAAAAGTGATTGAAATTGTCATTGATCAAATTTATGCACTTTACTAGCATTCACACTTCACAAATTGTTTCTTTTATCATTTACCTACTCGAGGACGAGTAGGAATTAAGCTTGGGGATGCTGATACGTCTCCAACGTATCTATAATTTATGAAGTATTCATGCCATTATATTATCATTCTTGGTGTTTTACAATTATTTCATAGCAACTTTATATCATTTTTTGGGACTAACCTATTGACCCAATGCCCAGTGCCAGTTGTTGTTTTTTGCTTGTTTTTGACATCGCATGGAATCAATATCAAATGGAGTCCAAACACCGCATAACTTTTTGGAGATTTTTTATGGACCAGAAGACCAACAATGGGCCAAAGAAGCACCTGGGGGGTGCCCCGAGGGGGGCACAACCCACCAGGGCGCGCCTGGGCCCCCAGGCGTGCCCAGGTGGGTTGTGCCCACCTCGGTGGCCTCCCGTACCCCTTATTTGCACTATAAATTCCCAAATATTCTGAAACCCCTCGGGGTAGCCCTAGATCAGAAGTTCCGTCGCTGCAAGGCCTCTGTATCCACGAGATCCAATCTAGACCCCCATCCCGGCACCCTGCCGGAGGGGGGAATCATCTCTGGTGGTCATCTTCATCATCCCAGCGGCCACCACGATGAGGAGGGAGTAGTCCACCCTTGGGGCTGAGGGTTTGTACAAGTAGCTATGTGTTTGATCTCTCTCTCTCTCATGATCTATATCATGGGCTTTGTTTAGTCGAGTCATATGATGTTTCTCCCCTCTATACTCTTGTTATGATGAATTGAATCTTTACCCTTCAAAGTTTTGTCTTGTCGGATTGAATATTCAGAGATAGGAACACATGATATATGTCTTGCAATATGAATACTTGAGGTGACAATGATGTATCTTATTGATTCACTTGATATGTGTTATGGCATTCAACTCGTGGATTCCCGCGGTGATATTGGGGTAATCTATGCATAGGGGTTGATGCACATTTTTCTCCGACGAAAACTTTGGGGTCTCTTTATAGTTCTTTGTGCGGATTGAGTATTATGAATATGAATTTGCTTTGGTGTTATTCTAGTACGAACTCTAGGATAGATCGAACGGAAAAAATAGCTTTGTGTTATTTTAGTACGAACTCTTGAATAGATCAAACGGAAAGAATAGCTTTGAGGTGGTTTCATGACCTACAAACAATTCCTATCGGGAGTGATTCTTTATTTCACTTTGAGGATAATCATATGATCCAACTATGTTAGCATTGTCGAGAGGTTGCACTAGCGAAAGTACGAACCCTACGCCTCATTTTTAAGCATTGCAACACCGTTTTTGTGCCTGTTTACTATTTGCTACCTTGCTGTTTTTATTTATTCAGATTATAAAAATATATTTCTACCATCAATATTACACTTTTATCACCATATCTTCGCCGAACTAGTGCACCTATACAATTTTCCATTGTATTGGGTGTGTTGGGGACACAGGAGATTTCTTGTATTTGGTTGCAGGGTCGTTTGAGAGAGACTATCTTCATCCTACACCTCTCACGGATTGATAAACCTTAGGTCATCCACTTGAGGGAAAATTGATACTGTCCTATAAAACTCTGCGCTTGGAGGCCCAACACGTGTCTACAAGAATAAAGTTGCATAGTAGATATCAAGCTTTTTTCTGGTGCCGTTGTCGGGGAGGTAAGGAAACCGGAACTCACACTCCAGCAACGAAGCTCTTTTCTGGCGCTGTTGCCTAGGAGGTGAGTGCTTGAAGGTATATCTTTAGATCTTGCAATTGAATCTTTTAGTTTCTTGTTTTATCACTAGTTTGGTTTATAAAATAAAACTACAAAAAATGGAATTAAGGTTGCATCATATTATTGATCATCTTTAATATCTTTCTTGAAAATGATGGTCCGGAAAATTGTGCTCAATTGATAGAAGAAGAATTTAATAAAATGATTGGCATGAATGATGAGCATGATTGCAATGTTGTTAGTATGAATTATTTGAATATCCATGATGCTAATATATGCAAAGCCACAAGCTTGGGGACGTTATGTTTGATGAAGATGATATTTTTAGTCCCCCAAGTTTGGATGAGCAAGTTTAATATGATGAAAGCATGCCTCCTATCTTTGATGATTATGGTGATGCCATGTATGCTATATTGAATAATGATAACCAAGAAACTTGTCATCATGATTTTAATTTTCAATCACATGATAGTTACTTTGTTGAGTTTGCTCCCACTACCATTCATGAGAATAAATTTGCTTATGTGGAGAGTAATAAAATTTCTATGCTTGTGTATCATGAAAAGAATGATTTATGTGATAGTTATATTGTTTATATCATTCATGATGCTACTGAAAATTATTATGAGAGAGGAACATTTGCTTGTAGGAATCACAATAATATCAAGTTTCCTCTCTATGTGTTGAAAGTTTTGAAGTTATGCATGTTTTGCCTTCCTATGCTAGTTGATTCTTGTTCCCATGAATTATTTGCTCACAAAATCCATAAGCATAGGAAGTGGGTTAGGCTTAAATGTACTTGCCATGTGATTCATGATGCTCTTTTTCATGTTTCAATTCTTATCTTTTATGCGAGCATCATTGAAATCATCATGCCTAACTAAAAGGCATTAAAAGAAGGGCCCTTAAAAGAAAAGCGCTTATTGGGAGACAACCCAACACTTTTATCTACTGTTTTTATGTGTTCACATGATTATGCTACTGTAGTAATCATGTTTTATTGTTTTTGTTTCAATAAAGTGCCAAGTAAAGCCTTTGGGATCATGTTGTGTGATAGTTGATTTGGTCTTGCTGGAAAACAGAAACTCTTGCGCTCACGAAAATAGCTCTCATTCTTAACACAAGAGAGCTTTTGAGTTGATTTTTTTTGCAGAAGATTAATATACAAATTGCTCACGTGGTCCGATTTTTTCATAAATTTTGGAGTAGCAGAAGTATGGTTCGATTACAGATGATACGTCCATTTTGCATCATGCTTTTATATCGATATTTATTGCATTATGGACTGTTACTACACGTTATGTCACAATACTTACGGTTATTATCTCTTATTTTACAAGGTTTACATGAAGAGGGAGAATGCCGGTAGCTGGGATTCTAGGCTGGAAAAGGAGCAAATATTAGAGCCCTATTCTGCACAGCTCCCAAAGTCCTGAAACTCCATGAAAGTCATTTTGGGAATTAATAAAAAATATTGAGAGGAAGAAGTACCAGAGGGAGCCCACACCCTGGCCACGAGGGTGGGGGCGCGCCCTACCCTCCTGGGTGCACAGGGCTGCCTCGTGGGCCACCTGGCAGCCCTCCGATGCCCATCTTTTGCTATATGAAGTCTTTTACCCTAGAAAAAATCATAAGCAAGCTTACGGGACGAAACTGCGTCGCCACGAGGCGGAACCAATCTAGGGCTCCGGCGGAGCTGTTCTGCAGGGGAAACTTTCCTCCGGGAAGGGGAAATCATCACCATCGTCATCACCAATGATCCTCTCATCGGGAGGGGTTCAATCTCCATCAACATATTCACCAGCACCATCTCCGCTCAAACCCTAGTTCATCTCTTGTATCCAATATTTGTACCAAAACCTCATATTGGTACCTATGGGTTGCTAGTAGTGTTGATTACTCCTTGTAGTTGATGCTAGTTGGTTTATTTGGTGGAAGATCATTTGTTCAGATCCTTAATGCATATTAATACCCCTATGATCATGAACATGAATATGCTTTGTGAGTAGTTACGTTTGTTCCTGAGGACATGGGTGAAGTCTTGCTATAAGTAGTCATGTGAATTTGGTATTCGTTCGACATTTTGATGAGATGTATGTTGTCTCTCCTCTAGTGGTGTTATGTGAACGTCGACTACATGACACTTCACCATTATTTGGGCCTAGAGGAAGGCATTGTGAAGTAATAAGTAGATGATGGGTTGCTAGAGTGACAGAAGCTTAAACCCTAGTTTATGTGTTGCTTCGTAAGGGGCTGATTTGGATCCATATGTTTCATGCTATGGTTATGTTTACCTTAATACTTCTTTGGTAGTTGTGGATGATCGCAATAGGGGTTAATCATAAGTGGGATGCTTGTCCAAGAAAGGGAAGTACCCAAGCATCAGTCCACCCACATATCAAATTATCAAAGTAACGAACGTGAATCATATGAGCATGATGAAAACTAGCTTGACGATAATTCCCATGTGTCCTCGGGAGCGCTTTTCTCTATATAAGAACTTGTCCAGGCTTGTCCTTTGCTACAAAAAGGATTGGGCCACCTTGCTGCACCTTATTTACTTTCATTGCTTGTTACCCGTTACAAATTACCTTATCACAAAACTATCTGTTACCGATAATTTCAGTCCTTGCAGAGAATACCTTACTGAACACCGATTGTCATTTCCTTCTACTCCTCGTTGGGTTCGACACTCTTGCTTATCAAAAGGACTACAATAGATACCCTACACTTGTGGGTCATCAGGACTCTTTTTTGGCGCCGTTGCCGGGGAGTGAAGCGCCTTTGTTAAGTGGAACTTGGTAAGGAAAACTTTATATAGTGTGCTGAAATTTACTGTCACTTGTTACTATGGAACATAATCCTTTGAGGGGCTTGTTCGAGGTATCCTCACCCCGACCAGTAGAGCAAAGAGTTGCTCCTCAACCTACTGAACCTACTGAAAATGTTTACTTTGAAATTCCTTCGGGTATGGTAGAGAAACTGCTAGCTAATCCCTTTGTAGGAGATGGAACATTGCATCCCGATTTACACCTAATCTATGTGGATGAAGTTTGTGGATTATTTAAGCTTGCAGGTATGCCCGATGATGTTATCAAGAAGAAGTTCTTCCCTTTATCTTTGAAGGGAGATGCATTGACATGGTATAGGCTATGTGATGATATGGGATCATGGGACTACAAACGATTGAAATTGAAATTTCACCAAAAGTTTTATCCTATGCATCTTGTTCATCGTGATCGTAATTATATATATAATTTTTGGCCTCGCGAAGGAGAAAGCATCGCTCAAGCTTGGGGGAGTCTTAAGTCAATGTTATATTCATGCCCCAATCATGAGCTCTCAAGAGAAATGATTATTCATAAAATTTATGCTCGGCTTTCTCTCAACAATCGCTCCATGCTCGATACTTCTTGTGATGGGTCTTTTATGATGAAGACAATTGAATTCAAATGGGATTTATTGGAAAGAATTAAACGCAACTCTAAAGATTGGGATTCCGGCGAAGGTAAGGAGTCGGGTATAACACCTAATTTTGATTGTGTTAAGCCTTTTATGGATACCGATGCTTTTCGTGGATTTAGCACTAAATATGGACTTGACTCTGAGATAGTAGCTTCTTTCTGTGAATCTTTTGCTACTCATGTTGACCTCCCTAAGGAGAAGTGGTTTAAATATAATCCTCCCACTGAAGTAAAAGTAGTTGCACCTATTAAAGTTGAAGAAAAGACTATCACTTATAATGATCCTATTGTTCCTTCCACTTATATTAAGAAACCACCTTTCCCTGTTAGGATAAAGGATCATGTTAAATCTTCAACTGTGGTTCATAAGAGTAATACTAGAACATATACACCACCTGAGCAAATTAAAGTTGAACCTAGTATTGCTATGGTTAAAGATCTCTTGGCTGATAATATCGATGGGCATGTTATTTATTTCTGTAATGAGGCTGCTAGAATTGCTAGACCCAATGCTAAGAAACATAGACATGTTGTAGGCATGCCTGTTATTTCTGTTAAAATAGGAGATCATTGTTATCAAGGCTTATGTGATATGGGTGCTAGTGCTAGTGCAATACCTCGTTCCTTATATGAAGAAATTATGCATGGCATTGCACCTGCTGAGACAGAAGATATTGATGTTACATTTAAGCTTGCCAATAGAGATACTATTTCACCAATTGGGATTGTTAGAGATGTTGAAGTCTTGTGTGGGAAAGTTAAATATCTTGCTGATTTTCTTGTTCTTGGTTCCCCACAAGATGACTTTTGTCCCATTATAGTTGGTAGACCCTTCTTGAATACTGTTAATGCTAAGATAGATTGCGAAAAGGATGTTGTTACTATTGGTTTGGGGGATATATCTCATAAGTTTAATTTTGCTAAGTTTCGTAGATAACCCCATGATAAAGAATTGCCTAGTAAGGATGAAATTATTGGTCTTGCTTCTATTGTCGTGCCTCCTAATGATCCTTTAGAACAATATTTGCTAGACCATGAAAATGATATGTTTATGAATGAAAGAAGGGAAATAGATGAAGTATTCTTTAAACGGGGTCCTATTTTGAAAGCAACTTGCCTGTTGAAATCTTAGGGGATCCTCCACCACCCAAGGGTGATCCTGTGTTTGAGCTTAAACCCTTACCTGATACTCTTAAATATGCTTATCTTGATGAAAAGAAGATATATCCTGTTATTATTAGTGCTAACCTTTCAGAGTAGGAAGAGGAAAGATTATTGAAAACTCTGAAGAAGCACCATGCTGCTATTGGATATACTCTTGATGATCTTAAGGGCATTAGTCCCACCTTATGCCAACACAAAATAAAATTGGAGGAAAACTCCAAACCAGTAATTGATCAGCAACGACGATTAATTCTAATATGAAAGAAGTGGTAAGAAAGGAAATACTAAAGCTCCTTGAGGCAGGTATAATTTATCCCATTGCTGATAGTCAGTGGGTAAGTCATGTCCATTGTGTCCCTAAGAAGGGAGGTATTACCGTCATTCCTAATGATAAAGATGAATTGATCCCGCAAAGAATTATTACAAGTTATAGGATGGTAATTGATTTACGCAAATTAAATAAATCTACTAAAAAAGATCATTACCCTTTACCTTTTATTGATCAAATGCTAGAAAGACTATCCAAACATACACATTTTTGCTTTCTAGATGGTTACTCTGGTTTCTCTCAAATACCTGTGTCAGCAGAGGATCAAGAAAAGACCACTTTTACTTGCCCTTTCGGTACTTTTGCTTATAGATGTATGCCTTTTGGTTTATGTAATGCACCTGCTACCTTTCAAACATGCATGATGGCTATATTCTCTGACTTTTGTGAAAAGATTTGTGAGGTATTCATGGATGATTTCTCTGTTTATGGATCCTCTTTTGATGATTGTTTGAGCAACCTTGAATGAGTTTTGCAGAGATGCGAAGATACTAGTCTTGTTTTGAATTGGGAGAAGTGCCACTTTATGGTTAATGAAGGCATTGTCTTGGGGCATAAAATTTCTGAAAGAGGTATTGAAGTTGATAAAGCTAAGGTTGATGCTGTTGAAAAGATGCCACGTCCCAAGGACATCAAAGGTGTAAGAAGTTTCCTTGGTCATGCCAGTTTTTATAGGAGGTTCATTAAGGACTTCTCTAAAATTTCTAGGCCTCTGACTAATCTATTACAAAAAGATATTCCTTTTGTCTTCGATGATGATTGCGTAGAAGAATTTGAAATACTTAAGAAAGCTTTGATTTCTGCACCTATTGTTCAGCCACCTGATTGGAATTTACTCTTTGAAATTATGTGTGATGCTAGTGATTATGCTATAGGTGCTGTTCTAGGACAAAGAGTTGATAAGAAACTAAATGTTATTCAATATGCTAGTAAAAATCTAGACATTGCCCAGAGAGATTATGCTACTACTGAAAAAGAATTCTTAGCAGTTGTATTTGCTTGTGGTAAGTTTAGACCTCATATTGTTGATTCTAAAGTAACTATTCACACTGATCATGCTGCTATTAAATATCTTATGGAAAAGAAAGATGCTAAACCTAGACTTATTAGATGGGTTCTCTTGCTACAAGAATTTGATTTGCATATTATTGATAGAAAGGGAGCTGAGAACCCCGTTGCAGACAACTTGTCTAGGTTAGAGAATGTTCTTGATGACCCACTACCTATTGATGATAGCTTTCCTGATGAACAATTAGTTGTCATAAATGCTTCTCGCACTGCTCCATGGTATGCTGATTATGCTAATTACATTGTTGCTAAATTCATACCACCTAGTTTCACATACCAATAAAAGAAAAAGGTTTTCTATGATTTAAGACATTACTTCTAGGATGACCCACACCTTTATAAAGGAGTAGTTGGTGTTATTAGACGTTGTGTACCTGAGCATGAATAGGAATAGATCCTACGCAAGTGTCACTCCGAGACATATGGAGGACACCACGCTAGAGGTAGAACTGCACATAAGGTATTGCAATCCGGTTTTTATTGGCCTACTCTCTTCAAAGGTGCCCGTAAGTTTGTCTTATCTTGTGATGAATGTCAAAGAATTGGTAATATTAGTAGACGTCAAGAAATGCCTATGAATTATTCTCTTGTTACTGAACCATTTGGTGTTTGGGGCTTTGATTATATGGGACTGTTTCCTGCCTCTAATGGGTATACACATATTTTAGTTGTTGTTGATTACGTTACAAAGTGGGTAGAAGCTATTCCAACTAGTAGTGTTGATCATAACACCTCTATTAAGATGCTTAAAGAAGTTATTTTTCCGACGTTTGGTGTCCCTAGATACTTAATGAATGATGGTGGTTCACATTTTATTCATGGTGCTTCGCATAAAATGCTTGCTAAGTATGATGTTAATCATAGAACTGCATGTCCATATCACCCACAGTCTAGTGGTCAAGTAGAGCTGAGTAATAGAGAGCTCAAATTAATTTTGCAAAAGACTGTTAATAGATCTAGAAAGAATTGGTCTGAGAAACTTGATGATGCATTATGGGCTTATAGAACTGCATATAAGAATCCTATGGGTATGTCTGCGTATAAAATGGTTTATGGAAAAGCATGTCACTTACCTCTCGAACTAGAACATAAGGCATATTGGGCCATTAAAGAGCTCAGTTATGATTTCAAACTTGCTGGTGAGAAGAGGTTGTTTGAGCTATCTCACTTGATGAATGGAGAACCCAGGCCTAAGAGAATGCCAAACTGTTTAAAGAAAAAGTTAAAAGATGGCATGACAAAAGGATACAAAAGCATGAGTTTAACGTAGGTGATTATGTGTTGCTATTCAACTCTCGTTTAAGATTTTTTGCAAGAAAACTTCTCTCTAAATGGGAAGGCCCTTACGCTATCGAGGAGGTCTATCATTCTGGTGCCATAAAATCAACAACTTCGAAGGCATGAATCCAAAGGTGTTGAACGGTCAAAGAATCAAACATTATATCTCAGGTAATCCTACAAATGTTGAAACTAATGTCATTGAAACCATAACACCGGAGGAATACATAAGGGACACACTTTCGAGAATGTTTCAGACTTCGAAAAGGAATAGGTATGTAGTACGGTAAGTAAACCGACTACAAAACAGTTCTAAGAGCAATTTTTCTCCGTTTTGGAATATTTAAGAAAATAGGAAAATAAGATGTAGTCCGGGAAGGACACGAGGCGTCCACGAGGGTGGAGGGCGCTCCCCCTACCTCATGGGCACCTCGTGTGCTCTCCGGACTCCATTTGCTTGCACGATACTTCTTTTGGTCCGTAAAAATTCATTATATAATCTCCCGAAGGTTTTGACCACCGTATCACGCAAATATCCTTTGCCTTTGTTTTGAGTTGTTTTCTGTCAGATTTGTCAAGGCCAGGCATCATGACGTCACCCTCCTCCAACAATGAAGACAAGGATGCTTGGCTATTGAAGAAAGAGCTAAAGAGAGAAGAACCCAGGGAGATCAACAAGGATGATGGGATCAAGAAGGCCATGGAGGATTAAGCTCCGGCGACAGAAGAAGAAGACATCATTCAACCTCTTCCCAACCTCTTTACCCCAACTGAGATTGAAGCTTTCAAGATGATTGAGTTAGCTCGCATACAAAACAAATATCTCACACAGGAAAATATTTTGTTGAAGGATCATATGATCGCACTCAAGGGCATTATCCGCAAATTGGAAGAGCTCCTACGCTCGATGTGCGACTATCCATCATCATCACCACCTTCTTCACCAGCAAAGGAGACATAATCACATGGGTATGGGCACTCCCCTTGGCAACTGCCAAGCTTGGGGGAGGTGCCCCGGTATCGTATCACCATCACACTCCTATCTTTACTGTTTTTCTTAGTTCGATCCCTTTGGTAATATCTCGATTTAGTAGAATAAAGTTTTGGTATTAATGAGTTTTGAGTTTTGCCTTATGATCCCTCTATGTAATCGAGTCTGTGAGCTATATATAATAAAGATTAGTGTTGAGTCAAGGGCTTTGCTATTTTGATATGATCTTGAGGGAATAAAAGAAAGAATAAAAGAATAAATAAAATAAATCATATTGATCTTATGGAGAGTAATGACTTCACATATAAGGGTATGATGATTAAAAGTTGTTGAAAGTTGGCAAACATAGTTTTGGTCATCGTTGCAATTAATATGAAGTAATAAAGAAAGAGAGGTTCTCACATATAAACATACTATCTTGGATATCTTTTATGATTGTGAGAACTCATTAAAGTATGACATGCTAAAGAGTTGATGTTGGACAAGGAAGACAACGTAATGGGTTATGTTTTCTTACATCTTAGTTAAAGTATGTTGTCATGGATCACCCAACATGTTGAGCTTGCCTCTCCCCCTCATGCTAGACAAATTCCTTGCACCAAGTAGAGATACTACTTGTGCTTCCAAATATCCTTAAACCCAGTTTTGCCATGAGAGTCCACTATACCTACCTATGGATTGAGTAAGATCCTTCAAGCAAGTTGTCATGTTGCATGAAATAAAAATTGCTCTCTAAATATGTATGACTTATTAGTGTGGAGAAAATAAGCTTTATACAATCTTGTGATATGGAAGAAATAAAAGCGTTGAACTGCATAATAAAGGTTCATATCACAAGTGGCAATATAAAGAGACGTTCTTTTGCATTAAGATTTCGTGCATCCAACCAAAAAGCACATGGCAACCTCTTCTTCCCTCTAAGAATGGCCTATCTTTTAATTTATGTCTTATACCTTATGCAAGAGTCAAGGTGATCTTCACCTTTCCTTTTTACATTTTATCCTTTGGCAAGCACCTCGTGTTGGAAAGATCCTGATATATATATGTATGTATATGTATGTATGTATATATATATATATATATATATATATATATATATATATATATATATATATATCCAATTGGATGTAAGTTAGCATCAACTATTATTGTTGACATTACCATTGAGGTAAAAGGTTGGGAGGCAACACTATAAGCCCCTATCTTTCTCTGTGTCCGATTAAAACTCCATAACCATAAGTATTGCGTGAGTGTTAGCAATTGTGGAAGACTAAATGATAGTTGAGTATGTGGACTTGCTGAAAAGCTCTTATATTGACTCTTTCTGATGTTATGATAAATCGCAATTGCTTCAATGACCGAGATCATAGTTTGTTGGTTCTCAATGAAGTTTGTGATTCATACTTGACATTGTGAATAGGTTGTTACTTTAGCATAAGAAATCATATGACAATATATATATATATGTTGTTGTTATAAGAATGATCATGATGCCCTCATGTCCGTATTTTATTTTATCGACACCTCTATCTCTAAACATGTGGACATATTTTTCGGTATCAGCTTCTGCTTGAGGACAAGCAAGGTCTAAGCTTGGGGGAGTTGATACGTCCATTTTGCATCATGCTTTTATATCGATATTTATTGCATTATGGACTGTTATTACATGTTATGTCACAATACTTACGGCTATTATCTCTTATTTTACAAGGTTTACATGAAGAGGGAGAATGCCAGCAACTAGGATTCTGGGCTGGAGTAGGAGCAAATATTAGACACCTATTCTGCATAGCTCCAAAAGTCCTGAAACTCCACGAAAGTCATTTTGGGAATTAATAAAAATATTGAGCAGAAGAAGTACCAGAGGGGGCCCACACCCTGGCCACGTGGGTGGGGGGCACGCCCCCTGCCTCGTGGGCCACCTAGCAGCCCTCCGGTGCCCATCTTCTGCTATATGAAGTCTTTTACCCTGGAAAAAATCATAAGCAAGCTTATGGGACGAAACTCCGCTGCCACGAGGCGGAACCTTGGCGGAACCAATCTAGGGCTCCGACAGAGCTGTTCTACCGGGGAAACTTCCCTCCGGAAGGGGGAAATCATCATCATCATCATCACCAACGATCCTCTCATCGGGAGGGGGTCAATCTCCATCAACATCTTCACCAACACCATCTCCTCTCAAACCCTAGTTCATCTCTTGTATCCAATATTTGTACCAAAACCTCATATTGGTACCTGTGGGTTGCTAGTAGTGTTGATTACTCCTTGTAGTTGATGCTAGTTGGTTTATTTGGTGGAAGATCATTTGTTCAGATCCTTAATGCATATTAATACCCCTATGATCATGAACATGAATATGCTTTGTGAGTAGTTACATTTGTTCCTGAGGACATGGGTGAAGTCTTGCTATTAGTAGTCATGTGAATTTGGTATTCATTCGATAATTTGATGAGATGTATGTTGTCTCTCCTCTAGTGGTGTTATGCGAACGTCGACTACATGACACTTCACCATTATTTGGGCCTAGAGGAAGGCATTGGTAAGTAATAAGTAGATGATGGGTTGCTAGAGTGACAGAAGCTTAAACCCTAGTTTATGAGTTGCTTCGTAAGGGGCTGATTTGGATCCATATGTTTCATGATATGGTTAGGTTTACCTTAATACTTCTTTTGTAGTTGCGGATGCTTGCAATAGGGGTTAATCATAAGTGGGATGCTTGTCCAAGAAAGGGCAGTACCCAAGCACCGGTCCACCCACATATCAAATTATCAAAGTAACGAATGTGAATCATATGAGCGTGATGAAAACTAGCTTGACGATAATTCCCATGTGTCCTCAGGAGCGATTTTCTCTATATAAGAACTTGTCCAGGGTTGTCATTTGCTACAAAATGGATTGGGCCACCTTGCTGCACCTTATTTACTTTCATTGCTTATTACCCGTTACAAATTACCTTATCACAAAACTATATGTTACCGATAATTTCAGTGCTTGAAGAGAATACCTTACTGAAAACCGCTTGTCATTTCCTTCTGCTCCTTGTTGGGTTCGACACTCTTACTTATCGAAAGGACTATGATAGATCCCCTACACTTGTGGGTCATCAAACGACACGTGGTTACGATGCATGTGTTCGCTATGACAGGAATCCGCTGTCATGTGCAATACTTAGCAAGATCTGTTACATTGGACACCGTCGTTTCCTTGCCAAGGACAAGCCGTGTCCTACAAAATATCAAAGATATGTGTTCAATGCAAAGCACAAAAACCGTGATGCACCAAAGAGGCTCACCGTCGATGAGTTGCAAGTGGAATTAGAGAAGGTCAGGCATATTACACCAGGAAACCATCCTGATAATGGTAGCGGGAAAAGGAAGTGTGGTAGTGCAGAAGAGAGATTATTGTTTACCCGCAGGTCCACTTTGTGGACTTGGAGTATTGGAAAGATTCGGATCTATGGCATCATCTTGATGTGATGCACATCGAGAAAAATATATGTGACAGCATTATCGGCACACTTCTTAATATTGAAGGCAAGACGAAAGATACCTTAAAATCTAGGATTGATTTGACACACCTGGGTACCAGAAAGGATTTGCAAGTGGAAGATGTAGGTAAACCATTGGATATGGCACCGGCTATGTGCTTCTTGGACAAGGTAAAAAGAAAAGAATTATGCGAGGTCCTGTCATGTGCGAGATTCCCACATGGATTTGCTACCAACCTTGAAAGGAGAGTCAGTGCAGATGGAAACAATGTATAAGGGTTGAAAACTCATGATAGCCATGTCCTACTTCAAAGGGTTTTACTTGTTATCCTTAGAGGATTGGGCCGCCCTGACTTATACAGAGCAGTTGCAGAGTTGGGACAATTCTTCAGGGAACTCTGTTGTAGAAATATCAGGGTAGATGATTTGGAGCGTCTTAGAGACAAGATACCAACTATCTTATGTGACCTTGAGAAGATATATCCTCCAGCCTTCTTTGATGTGATGGTGCGTTTGGCTGTTCATCTACCTGATGAGGCACTACTTAGAGGTTTGGACGTACCCTATTGAAAGGCGGCTTGGCAGTTTCAAGGGCTATGTTAGGAACAGAGCTAGACCTGAGGGTTCCATTGTAGAGGCCTACATTGCTACAGAAGCGTTGACATTCATGCTCAAATACATTGAAACGGCTGATCAACTTAGCAAAGAGGTGTGTGAAGACAATCCCGGGCTCAATGTTTTCGATTGTTCTGTTCGAGTTACAGGGAAGAGTCGACAAGACGACAAACCTAAATATTTGGACAAAATCATTTGGTATGTGTTGAATAACTGTCTTGAGATTCTACCTTATATCGAGTAAGTGTGCTTAAGTACTGCAGCTTATACATCAGAATCTACTAAACTTGCAGCACATTCTTATATATTTAGATGTTTGACGCAATCACTATGTTGTGCAACATCTACAGAAAGGAGTTACTGCCGCAAAATCCAAGAAACATTGAGAAACTGGTTATGGCAGGATTTGCGAAATGCTTCAAGAGCCATCTAAGCTTTTGAATTGCACTGTCGGTTTTTTTAATATATTGAGTTCATAAGATGATCAGCTTGTCTATTTTCTAACCATGGGTTAAGAAGATGCGGGAGGATGGGCAGGCAGTTGATGATGCCCTTTACGCACTAGCAATGGGTCATGATACTCGGGTAAGACATTATGAATCTTGCATTGTTGGAGATGTGAGCTGCAACACCCTTGCACGCGACGAAGGCAGGAAGACACAAAATAGTGCCATCATGAGCACAGATACGTACGACAAAGAGACAACTAAAATGTATGCTAACATGACAGACATTGTTCAGTTGCAGTATATCTCCAGTTTCGAGGTTCATCGGTGTGTGGTTCTGTTGCGATGTTGTTGGTATAACCTGTTTTCCAGGATCGCAAAACCTAGAGCTGATGATTATTTCAAATCCATCAATGTCAAGGCGGCATACCAGACCGACGAGCCTTTTATGTTGGCAAATCAAGCAACACAGATATTTTTCTTGGAAGACACATTTTCATGCAGCGATGACTGGAGAGTATTGCAAAGGTTTGAGCAGAGGATTTCGTTTAATGAAGTTGCATAACAAGATGATGCTTACACTGCTCCTGATGTACAAGATTCCACAGATGTTCCTAATATCTTTGAGAACCATCATGTCAATGACGCTGGCGAAAAGATTGCATGTCGGGTTGTGGACATACAAGAGTTGATCAAGAAGAAGCCAATGTTCGAGGACATTGAGGATGAAGAAGAAGATGACACTATGGGGAATTGCGATTCAGACTTGTCGTGGTATTTGCTCGACATATGCCAAGGGATGGCTTATCATGTGTGGGGACAGGAGAACATTGCCGGGCTCTGGAAGCGGGAGTAGGCAAGACCTCGGACGCTGACGAGTCTTACCCAGGTTCGGGGCTCTCTGTGGAGATAACACCCCTAGTCCTACTCTGTGGGGTCTCCGCGTGATGACTATGATCAATATGGGAGCTACAAGGTTGCTCCTCTAGCTGTTCGACTAAAGGAAGAAGAAGGGCAAGGCTAGCTCTATCTCTTCCCTAGCTATGGGTGGAAGGAAAATGGAGTGTGAACCCTTTGCATGGGTGAACCTGGGGGGTTTATATAGGACTACCCCCCCCCAAGGGTACAATGGTAATCCGGCCGGGTGGTAGGTCCCGGCCGTCATCGACTAAGGAAGCCGGGTTCTTCGTTGGCTGATGGGGCCCGCCTCTGGTGGACCTTGTCGACTGCTGAGGAACCGGCCGACAGGTGGGACCCGCCTCCTGCGGTCCCATGGGCGGCCCTCCACTGTTGCACCATCCGTGCTGACGGAGGTAGTGTCGAGTGCGCCGTGGCTACAGTGTCGCGCCTGGCGGGTCGGCAGCCGCATGGTGGCGGTCACTATACCCATGCGTCCGGGATTTGGGGGAGGCATGGCGTACTGTAGCCATGCCCCAACTGGTCTCTTGGTCGGGCTCAGACTCCAAGGGAGAGGACAGGCCGCCAGCTAGGAGTCGGCCCGTGCCCTTTGCTGCCTTCTGGAGCACGCCGCCATCTTGGGATATGTCGCCTTCTAGGAGGCAGCCCTATAGTTCCAGCTGCCTTCTTGGGGTCCGCCGCCTTCTTGGAGGTGGTCCTCTGGCTCCAGCCGGTCCCTAGGGCCGGCCTTGCAAACAGTCGGACTGAGGGGCTTGGCCAGCCCCGATGTCTTAAAAAGTGTTTGAGCGCTGGTGAGGCTACCCGGGGTCCATCCCCCCATCAAGACTGATACACATGGCAAAGATGTTGACACTGCTGATGCGGATGATGATTAGATTGCTTTTGTCATATTTGTCTGTCAGAAGACATTTTTTATCTACTATGTGAAATTGTGTTTGCTACAACAATTGAAACCTGATGAACTTGTTGTTTAGTATTTTGCTGTGAGAACATCACTTATTATGTATGTTGATTTGTGTTTGGTGGTTGTATGACGACTAAAACATAATGACATTGTTGTTTAGTTGTACTCATATTTGGCTATCAAACTTGAATTTGATGACATAGTTTGTTGTTGGACTGCAATTTGCTCGACGTCTTTGAATGGGAACAAAGCTGACCCGACAGGGCCTCTTCTAATTTATTTATTTATTAGCAAAAGGTCATCTACTATTTTTTTATTTAGGAGCAAAAGGGGATACCCCCCCCCATTTCCGTTAATAGAAATCATTAGATGTTTATAACACTACGCCCAGCCAGCTAAATAGGTTTCATTCATTACTAGTTTCAGCAAAGCACTTATGTCATAGCCACCGAGTACATTACAAGCGCTACATACACTGCAAATAAAGAGACAATCATCCTACAGAGCACATCGATTTTGCCCATTATCTTCACAAGCTCTTTCATCTCCTCATTGCTCTCAAGGCCATTCAACAGCTATTGCTTGGCCATGGTCAAAGGAACTGCATCTTTAACCTTCTGCTCTGCATCTTCCTCTTATGTCGTTCCTTCAGTTACTTGTCCAACACCCCAACCTGCTGGTATTGGGATTCCTCGGCTAACCAAATAATCAGCATAGTTGCATTCCCCCACATCAGAAACTTCCCAGAAATATAAATCATATGAATCTTCCCTTTTCTGCACAAATCAAATTGGAAGATCATCAACCAAACTATTAAAAAATCAGCAGCTAAAAGCAGCAGAACAACACTTAAACATATTATTACCCCATGATTCGGGCATTTGTAGAAGACTCGGCCAGGGTTGAGGATTATGGTTGAGACGCGGCGGATGACTCTGCGTGATTTGCAGCAGTGGCACCAGACCAACGACAGCGGGTTGCGATGAGCAACCGGCTGCGGTGCGTGTGCCGACGGGGGTCTGATGAGACCCATAGGCGATGGTATGGGTGGCGACTTGACGCATATTCTGGTTGTTGCTTGCTGAAGAGAGGGTGGACGAGCAGCCAGCGGACATGGTTGTTGCGGCCAGAGCTTCTGATGCTAGGCAGAGTAAGTAGAGAAGAGGAGAAGCGAATGTTGGATATGCCAGTTTCATTACTTCTAGAGTAGCATAGCATCATATATAGTCATAGTCTATGTTTGGATTCGAACCAGCTACAGGAGCATGTCACTCTTTTTCAAAAAATCAGCAACGTCTCTTTACTGATACACTAGCTTGTTTTGTATGCCTTCTCAAGTCTTTGATTTTCTTTCTTTTTTGCGAGGAAGGAAGAAGGACAAAATTGAGACTTCCGCCTTGGGTTGCTCGCCGTGGCGCGGCCCTCCGGTGTTGTCAACATGGTCAACAACCGAGAGGAATAAGGAGATGATTGTACATGGTAAGGATGACAGTACGAACCCACCGGGATCATGCCAGTAGGGAAGCAAGTGCCTCCTTTATTACAAGAAAAAAAGGGTTCCTCCTGATGGTTTCCTGACATATGGGTCACACGCCACCGTCAACATAGTCAATAAGCAAGATAACTCCACAAGGAGCGATAGACACCCGGGACCCAGCAGTGCGCGCATTAATTCTTCTTTTTCGGGACGCAGAAGGGTATCAACTGGGTTGTGCGGGTGCTGTGGCCCGTCTAGCCCAGGCTTTTATTTCATATGTTTACTACATGACCAGCCCAGTTTTTTTTCCTTTCTGAAATGGCTAGCCCAGCTATTTTTGTTTTTTGTAGAATAACCAACATAGGCCTACTTGCTTTTGTACGCCCTACTGGGCCGGAAATCTTTCAAGACGAGGAGAGATACATTCGGGCTTGCCAAGAAAATGGGCTATAAGTAATAAGAAATGGGCTATAAGTAATAATAAATGGGCTGTAAAATGAAAAAAAATACAGCAAACAGGCAATTAGTTCCAAAATACTTTTTTCTTTCTGATTTTGATATTTTAATTTTTATTGTTTTGTGCGGGTAAAATTTCTTCGGATTTCAATTAAGGTATGTTTAGTTTTAAAATTAATTTGAATCTGGCTAGAAATTTTGGGCTGTATGCTGTTTGGGACATATTTGTAGGCTGACTTGTAGGTCTACTAGGTTGACGTGTACGAAAGGCTTTGTCAACTTAGTCCACAAACGATTCTAGCAGCAGTGACCGTGGGATGTTAATCCAACGGCCGTGCTGCTTCTTCAATATATGATCTTCTTGCTCCAGCCGCCCAAACCAGCGCCGTCGGGACTACCTGCTCCCGCCTCCCGTGGCCGGCTGTGCTGCCGCATAGGCCGCACCGCCCCACCATACTCCATCGCTGGCCAGGCCATTCCCCTACTCACCCACTCCTCCTGTTATTTTTCAGTGACGGCAGCCGAACCAGTAAACCCTCGTACTCGCCACCACGTGGGCAACCACTGTTGAATCTTCCCCGGCTCTAGGTCGTTCCCTTCCTAGGCCTCTCCGTAGTCCACCGCCCTGGTGCTCTCGATGCGGCGTGGTCAACGTGGTCAACGAACGACATCCATCGGAAGAGGACTGTACGTGGAGAGGCTGACAACTGGGTCCATGACCGCACGCAAGGAAGTGCCTCCTTATTACGTGCAAAATAATTACACTTGACAGCCGGGACCCACCGGAAAGGACTTTGTATTTCGCGGAAAAAAGTTCCTCCCGCTGACATCTCGGACCCACCGGCTATATCTTCGCATACAAGGAAGTGCCTCCTTATTACGCAAAAAAAAAATGAATACTCTCCCTGCTAGTTGGGACCCACCATAGTGGGAGGCTGACTTGTGGGCCTACTAAGTTGACGTGGACGGAGGGCTTTGTAAACTTAGTCAATATGAACGATTCTAGCTCCCGTGACCGTACGATGTCCATCCAACAGCCGTAGTGATTCTTCAACCTTCGGTCTTCTTGCTCCAGCTGCCCAAACCAACGTCGGTTGTGCCACCTGCTCCTGCCTCCGGTGGCCGGCTCTGCTACCGCGCCGGCCTCATCACCCCACCCTACTCCAACCTCTCGTGAGGCCATCCCTCTACTAACCCACAGCCCATATTATTTTGCGGCAACGGCAACATCACACCGCAGCCGAACCAGTCAACCCTTGTACTCCTCTCCGCGTGGGCATCCACTGCCGCGTCTTCCCCAGCTCCGCGTCGTCCCCTTCCTAGGCCTCGCCGTCGTCCACCGCCTTGGTGCTCTCAGCGCGGCGTGGTCAATGTGGTCAAGGAACGACTTCCATTGGAAAAGTACTGTACGTGGAGAGGCTGACAGTTGGGTCCACGACCGCAGCAAGGAGGTGCAACCTTATTACGCGTAAAAAAATTATTCCTCCACTTGGCAGCAGGAACCCACCGGAAGGGCCTCTGTATTTCGCGAAAAAAACGTTTACCCCCACTAACAGCTCGGACCCACCAACTGTATCTTCGCACGCAAGGGGAAGTGCCTCCTTATTACGCACAGAAAATGAAGACTCCCCTTGCTAGCTGGGCCCCACCATGGTGGGAGGCTAACTTGTGGGCCTACTAAGTTGACGCGGAAGGACGGCTTTGTCAACTTAGTCAATATGAACGATTCTAGGTCCAGTGATCGTACGATGTCCATCCAACGGCTGTAATGCTTCTTCAACCTCTTGTCTTCTTGCTCCAGCCACCCAAACAAGCGCCGGTCGTGCCGCCTGCTCCTGCCTCCAGTGGCCGGCTCTGCTGCCGCGTAGGCATGACCGCCCCACCCTACTCCAACCTCCGGCCAGGCCATCCCTCTAATCACCCACAACCCCTGTTATTCTACGGCGACAACAGCCTCACATTGCAGCCGAACCCGTCAACCCTCATACTCCTCTCCGCATGGGCATCCACTGCCGCGTCTTCCCCGGCTCCGCGTCGTCCCCTTCCAGGCCTCGCCGTCGTCCACTGCCTTGGTGCTCTCGGCGCGGCGTGGTCAATGTGGTCAAGGAACGACTTTCATCGAAAGAGACTGTACATGGAGAGGCTGACAGCTGGGTCCACGGCCACAGCAAGGAAGTGCCTCCTTATTTCACGCAAAATAATGATTCCTCGGCCCATAGGACGGGCCACCGTGTTTCGTGAAAAAATTGTTTCCCCCCTGACTGTTGGGACCCACATGCTACATCTTCGCATGCAAGGAAGTGCGTGACAGTCGGGACCTAGCTGGTTGAAGCGAACGTAGCGTTGTCATTCTGGTCGCGGACGTGTACGTACATACTGTCACTCGGTCTGTCTGCAGGCTGCAGCAATGAACCGTGGCCCAGTAAGGAAGGGCACGTGTCGTAGTAGAGGTGTGCACGTGTCGTAGTAGAGGCGCGCACGTAGCATGTACACATACGTACCGCCAGGGTGCAAGAAAGTAAATACGGCCATGTGCGTACATATGGGGGGGTCTCGAACGCCTACTCGCGCATACGTACGGACAGGGCTCGTGTAGATGGAGAGGCAGCGATGGCGTCCTGTTCATGGGTAGCCAACCAGCTGGGTTGGAACAGAGGAAGCAACATCGTGTTCGCCGAGAGCCAAGTGACTAGGTCGGAACGCGTCCTGTTCATCGGGAGGCAACAGACTGGGTCGGAATGGGTCGTGTTCAATGGGATCCAACTGGCTTGGACGGAACAGCCGGAACGGGGTCTGGCGTACCACAAAACGGAGGAAACCGGCCTTGTGTTCGACCGCGTACGGTCAAAACGGGGTCCTGTTCATCGGGAAGGGTCTGGCGTACCGCAAAACGGAGGAAACAGACTTGTGTTCGAGCTCCTACGGTCGAAACAGGGTGTTGTTGATCGGGAGGGGTGTGGCGTACCGCAAAACGGAGGAAACAAACTTCTCTTCGACCTCCTACAGTCGAAACAGGGGTCCTGTTCATCTGGAGGGGTGTGGCGTACTGCAAAACAGGACTCCACGGGCTATTGTTTATCTCCACCGTCGACCTCCTCCAGCCTTCACGGGCTACTGTTCATCCACCTCGACCTCCTCCAGCCTCCACCTCCGACTGTTCATCCACGGTGTCTCCCTCCTGCTTGCACCAGCTATTGTTCATCCACGGGCTCCTATTCATCCAACCTCCACGGGCTACTGTTCATCCAGCCCTCCACGGGCTACTGTTTATCCAGCCCTCCACGGGGTCCTATTCATCCACCCCCAACCGGCTCGATTGGGGTCCTGTTCATCCAGCGGCAACAGCCTCTACCCCCACGGGGTCCTGTTCATCCAACCCCCACTGAGAACTATTCATCCAACCCCCAACAATGCTCACTGTTCATCAAGAGGCAGCAGGTCGATCGGCTTCAGTTAGCTGCAGTAGTGAAGGAATTGCTCGATCGGGTTCAGTTAACAGCCAGGGATCGATTGATAGCTCGGGTTCAGTAACGCGTAGCTAGTGCAATCGCTCGGGTTCAGTAGGCGAATGCCTCGCTCGGGTTCACGTAGAGCCCAACGCCTCGCACCCACGTGCGAACGTGTATGAGAGAAACGCGCAAACCTCCATGCATCGCTCGGCCCCGACCACCCACCATAACAGGGAACTCCCCAAAATTTTCCCCGCCCTCGCTTCTACCATGATTTTTTCCGTCATGGACGACCCAAAGAATGTCATGCAGGTGCATCTCCTGCCCGCCCAGGACGAAAAGCCCATTTTCTTTCATGATTTTTTTGTCATAGAAGTAGGAGCCCACCACATCTATGATGATACTGGGTTTTGTCATAATTATCGTCATAGAAGTGTCATAAGTATGACAGAAAAAAAATTGTTCGGGCCAAAATATCACGGATGTGTCTTTTTTTTATAGTGCCGGCGCCAGTCTCGGGGTCTACCGGAAAAGAAGAGGGGGTAAGAAACAGTAAATACGGAGCAAACAAAGCATCAGAAAATATACCAAGGCAATACGCGGTGCCAGGGGTGATCTAACGCAGGGATAGGTGATACCGGCGAAGGGGGAAAACATCTGGGAAAGTATTCCCGGTGTTTGGCGTTTTCGGACAAACGAACCGGAGGGGGATTGTTGCATGTTCGCTATGCTAGGGACATGTGGCGGACGAAGGGACTATGTATTTGGATTCATCTCGTCGTTCTGAGCAACTTTCATGTACAAAGTATTTTTATCCGAGCTACAAATTATTTTATATGATTTTTCAAAATTTTAAACAATTTTCGAGATTTGTTGGATTTAATTTAATTTCTAAATTAAATAGGAAAATGGTATGTGTACATAGAAGTGTACACAGCCAGTGGCTGACTGGTGGGGTCGGGGGCCAAGTTGACCCAGTCAAAGGGTTGACTGGTCAACAATACTGTTTATGGAGCCCGCCTGCAAGTGTCACATTTTAATAAGAACTAAATTAACAGTTTTATTTAGTTGTGGGGTCCGATAGTCAGGGGGTTAGTGGGGAGTTAGTGATTAAATTAAAGAGGGGGTTAGGCCCCCCACTAATTAATCTAGGCCAGGCCCCATTGGGCAGTGGCCCAGGACGGGCCCTGTGTGGCTGTGTGGCTACACGAGCCCACGCACGAGGGCGCCAGCGGCCACAGCGCTAGCCAGGAGGGCGCAGCAGCGAGCTGCAGAGGCTGGGCGCGAGCACGGCGGCAGTGGTTAGACAAGCACGAGCAGCGGAGCAGTAGCAGACGGCAGGCGGCAGCGGCAAAGGGGTGAGCGGCAGTAGAGCAGCAGGAGGTGTGGGCAGCGGTGGTATGCAGCGAGCGTGGGCGCGCGTTGGGGGCGGTGGAGACGCGGCCTGGCGCGGGAGACAGCCAAAGGAAACAGGCAATAGAGGCGGAACCGGCCGGGGCGGCGCACGAGGTAGGAGAGAGCGGTGAGCACGGCCAGGAGCGCGAGCTCCGGCGCTCAGCCACGACGGCCAACGGATACGGGGGGAGGGGGAAGCAAGGGGAATCGGCGTTTCTCACCGGGGGAGGGCTGATGGGGAGCTCGTATGGGGCCGGGGTGGACGGGTTGACGCGGATCGACGGCGGGGCTGCGACGGCCGTAGCAAAGACAAACAATGAGGGCGGCGTCCGCATTGCTCCCCGAGCTTGATCCAGTGCGGAAGGCGATGGAGACAACCTTGGTGGAGCTGTAGGACACCTGGAGCGGCTCAGGGTGGCTCCGGTCCGCGACAACGACGGTGACGCGGCGACACGTACGCATGGGAGAGCTCGGGATTGAGAGGGGGACGCGAGGGGGAGTGGGCGCAGGGGGAAAAACATCTAGGGTTGGTGGGAGGGGTTGCCAGCACTAAGTAGGACGAGGGGGGCCGTGGATGCGCGCCACGGCGCCATGGCGTCCGTGGATGTGCTCCACGATGCCTCCCTGCTACAGGTTGAAGGCAACCAGTGTGGGCTGGGCCTTCCAGCCCCACCTGGGCCATCTCTTCCCTTTGCTTCCTTTTCTCTCCCTTCCTTCTATAATTTCTGTTTCCGTTTCCTTTTAAACAGATAACATTCGCAATTAAATAAGCCACCAAATCACCTTGCAAAAATGTGAAGCTGATAAAAACAAATACTAGGGAATATTAAGCACTGCCACAAAAGTTTAAGGATTATAGGATTTCATTTGAATTTTGTTTAAATAGGAATGATTTGAATGGTGCTGTTGAGGGTACTGTTTTTTATGCTAGGGTCAATTTGGGTATTTTAGAATGTTGTTTTACTTAACCATAATTATCTAGGAATTATTTCCAAAAATATGAACTATTTACTTTTGAAGTTTGAAGAAGTAATAATTTGACTTGTAATTAAAATATGAATTTGACTTTGATTTTGGGCAAGTGACAATTTGGATAGTAACTATGATGACATGGCATATTAGAGGGGAGATCAGTGTAGCATGACACTGGGGGTGTTACACGCCTTGCTGTGGCTCAAACCCGGCGGAGGAAGAAGAAAAAGGAGAAGAACAGAGGACACAGTGGTGCTCCTGGCGCACGAACGCCCAGCCGCAACGACTGCCAAGTTTTTTCCCAACTCAAGCACGAACTCGAGCTACACCACAGACCGTTGTTACAACGTCCACCACGCGGCTTTATACCCGAGTCAGCGCCCTAGGCACGCACCCACGCTTCCACTCCCCGATCGTGCCAGCACTCCGCCCACTCAGCCAGCGCTCGCGACACGCTCCGACACGCGCAGTCCGCGGAGAGCTCCAACAGAACCGCCCATGATCACAGCGCGCAGCTCGCCAACAGCCTATGCCTACACACACACGGTGTCTAACTAGCTACACGGGCACCCCCGTGCACCACACGCACGCACCAACTCACACCTACGACGCGGACCCGACGCGCTCGATGCGCCCAGCGCGCGCCCACGCACGCGCCCAACGCAACCGACGCGTGGCCGCGGCTTATTTGGCCAACAAGACTTGGTCCAAGAATGATATCCTAGAAGTGCATGTTGTCGAACCATAAGATTATCACATTAGTGTTTAAGAAAATGTTCCAACTCCACAAATGATGGAATCAATAATGGAAACATGAGAGAATAACATAAAATCACAACACCCGACAAACCTCTCTACCTGCATGGCACCGCCAAGCAAAGAATTATTGTAACTTTATTCGGAAAAGCGCAATCACCCCTATACACACTAACGAAGACCACAGAGCTCTAACAGATCCCAGTTTTGAAAATCAAATTCACTTTATGAGTTCAGGTCTAAACAAGTCATTTCTTTTATTGGAAAACATTTTCTTGTCAGCAAGTTTCCGATATAAAAATGCATGATCATGTAAAATTCAGTTACAAACTTCAAAGGATTTTTGAACGAGTTGCCATGTCAAAGCTTTAACCCATGCATTGATGTATACCATCTCGGCATCTTGTTTAGGACCCGCAAAAAAAAAAAAAACAAGCGGGGCCTGCCTCTTGCATGCGGCCAGCAGCAGAGCCGAGACGCCGAGGTTGTTGACCTTCGTCTCTGCAAGCAAGGACGCGTTGTCAAACCCGTGCCGCATGCAATGCAATGCATCCATACCATCTTGTCTTCTCTATCGGGGACGCAGGCCAGGAGGGAGGAGTACAACGGAAGCCACGGCCGATCGCTCCGTGACCTGACGTGACACTACGACGGCCAGAGTGCATTGGAGACAGAGTTACATCATTGCTGGTTCTGACGTTGCGCACGAAGAGCTGGGACCGGTCACCAGCTCTGTGTGCCTAGGCGAGGAGCCGAGGTGTTCCGCGGCAAAGTCTGACGCTCGCAGCAAATCTTTTAGCCATAATATGAGAACTGTAAATATCTCTTGGGAGTTGTAAAAGGTTCACATAGGGCTGTAAATGTTTCTTGGTAATATGCACAGTCTAAAGTTCAATTGCCAAAGGTTCACTTGAAAATTAAACAATCAGGAAGAAAAATCTGAAGTTTTAAGTTTGGCCAACAATTACTTTATAAAATGTGATATATAAAATACAAAATTCTAATTGATCATTTCGTTGCATCAACTTGATAATATGATTTGTAGTATACTAGTTCAAAGTAAGTATATCATTGAATTTATTAATCAATATGTTGACATTATATGTTGGCTTGCTAAAAACGTCATTGAGATGACTTCAAATAAAAAAGTGCTCAACGTAAGAATTGTACATTTCACTGAAATAAGTAACCTTGTTTTCTTGTATCATCATAGTTTAAGATTGTATGCGATATAAACAACAGGACGGGCAAATGGTTGTAATACACTGGACTTGTTCGAAGGGTGTGTGGAGGTGTGTCTCCCGCGGATCTAGTAGGATCTGCTCGGCGTTGTCTTCGGTGGATGCGCTTGAATTCAGTCTACGTCTGTGTGTCTGCGGGTTGAATTTTTCTGATCTGGACTTCTCTTCATTGGCAGCGGTTGTTGTTCTGGTGCGCGGTCCTATGGGGCCTTAGCATGATGATTTTTTGTCTGTCTACTAAAACAATGTTTGCTTGACTCCGATGAGGAAGGAGTAATGATGGCGGTGTGCCTTCGGTTCGCTAGAGTGCTTGTAGTTGTCGCTAGTTCATCTACAAATTTGGATATAATTCTTACTTCTGATGTTTTTATACTACATTGACAATTGATGAATAGATCAAAAGTCTTATCCCAAAAAAAAAAGTAAAGCGGGGTGTTTTCACCCCAAAGATAATCTTAAATTGATATGCTCAATATAAAAATCCCGCGCCTCATTTAGGCATGCGAATTTTTTCTTTATTGGATTGTCACAATCCAAGGACATATGCAACCTCCATAGAAAAATATCACATACATGTCTGGGATACATGTGTGAAGTAAAGCGTGAGTGTTTTATTCTTCGAGAGCACCGTGAACTAAGAAGTGTTCAACATAAAAATTGTGTGTGTTGTCGTGGCGAATAATTTTGTTTTGAATCATATCAATCCAAGATACTCTTGCGAACTAAATTATGTTGGATGGTTAGAGGGACTGTGGTATTCCAGCTCATTAGGGTTCAAGTCATGGTGCTCGCATTTATTCTTGGATTTATTTCAGATTTTCGGCGATGCGCATTCAGTGGGAGGAGACGTTCATGTCGACGACGAGGTGCCTACCGTGACTTCGTAAATTTGTAAATTTCAAGATAATATGCCGGCTCAGTCTTTCGAGGATGCTCATAAAGTTAGGATGTGCATGTATGTGTTTATAGGGTTGAGTGTATGCGTGTATATGAGCGCTTGCATCTGTATTGTGTTAAAAAAAATCCAAAATACTTCCCTGCTGTCTAGTTTTATCTAAACGACAGAAGACGTCCGTCTGAACGCACTGAAAGTCCAGCCGCGTGGACCGAAAAGTCAAGTCACGAGCCAGCTACTGCAAAACGCCTTGCCGATTACGGGTTTGCAACCTAGCATGCAGAGGAGAGAGGTGCGCTCACATGCCTAGAAGAATTGAGGCGACAAGCAATTGAAGCCAGCACCAAGGCATGCATGCTAATAACGGAGAGTGGCTCACCTCGGTGGGAAGCAAAATGTGGATCAGTACCAGCGGGTCGTGGGCAGTGAACGGTATTTCTCAAATTAGCACAAGTGCATTCGAATATTTCACACTAGATTCTCAAGTCCATAAAAACCATGCAAAGAAAATAAATCTACATACTACATTGATCACCTAACTACTCATCAAAGACGTCGACAATCTCCGCACCTGGCTCCGGCAGCATGGATGGCAGCTGTAACTCCCGTGCCTCCGGCTGCTGCGATGTGGCCTCTTCCTCCTCTATTTCCACGTCAAGTTCGACGAAGAGGGCGACGAACGCCACCTGCTCCTGTCGAAGAAATTACGGTTGGCCTCCACGTAGGCCTAATCCTGGATGGACTCCAGGATGGCCTGCTGCTCCGCCATCTCCACAGCTTGGGTGACGGCGAACTCCGCCTCCGCCTTCGCTACGTTGAAGCCTTGCTCCGGTAGCTCCGCCTCATCCTCCTCCGGATTCGCCTCCCCCATTGGGTCCAACAGCGACTCTCCCTCTTCCTCCTGTGGTTGCTGCTCCTCGCTCTCCTCTGGCCCCGACTAGTCCGGAGGCAACCTGGTAACGATGCGGGCGGCGCGCCTTGCCTGCATCTCCTCCGCGATCTACCTCTGGTGCTCGGGCGTGAGCATAGCGTACGTGGTGATGAAGCGCTAGACCATTGCCGGAGAGCATGGGAGAGCGGGGGAGAGGAGGCGGACGGGCTCGGGTGGCGGCGCAGAGACGAAGGAGGTGGATGGGCTAGGGTGAGGGACACTAGCCAGCTATGGCCTCGGGCAGTGAGCCGGAGTGGTACCACGCGGCGTTCACGCCGCCACGAAGGAGGAGGCGTCCGTCGAACCGCCGGGTTTACGGGAGAGTCTACGTGGGACCCGATCTCAGTCCTACATGGCGGACGCACTTGGGAGCCCCCATATTTGGGCTGGATATGAGGGGTGCCGGTCGGCCCGGGCGTTTGAGGCTCCTTTGAGGGGGGCGTATGGGTCGAAAAAACATGATTGGTCAGTGACCCGCCTCATATGCCCGGGCAGGCCGCCCGGTCATGAAATTTGGACCCAGCCGGGCGCATCAAACGGATCTCAAACGTCTAGCCTAACCTGCACCTCTCATATCCAGCCCAAATATAGGGCGGATATGAAGGCGCCCGGGCACGCCAGCCACGTCGGACCCGGCCCATGCTGGCCCACCCGACCCCACGTATATTCGTCTCCATCTGCTCGCCGGACCAAACCCTAGCCACTTCACACTCCACTCCCCTCCACTCCCGCCACCACCCAAGCTCACCTCCAGCGATTTGTGACCGTCTCCGGCATGGTGGGCAGCGGTTCCGAGTCCTTCACCTCTAGATCCGTCGACTCCGAGCTCATCCAACGAGGCCCCGAGGAGGACATGGACGTCCGCCTTGCGCTCTACCGCTCCCAGGAGGAGACGTGTGCCCGGCAACGCTAGGACTCCTTCTGTCGGGAATCAATTGTGCCCACCCAAATGGCCATGGATCCGGCGCTAGGTGTGACGTCGCTACCTCAGCGGAGGCGGTGTGGTCCGTCTAGCGTCCGAATGGGGCGGCAGACGCGCAACTCCTCCGTTGGTGCGCCAAGCATCGGGACATACCATGGGCCTTATCCGACAAGAACATGGCATGACGTGCCCGCCGTGTGAGGCAGCGCGTGCGGGAGGCAGCGGCAGCCCTCGCAACGGTGGACGTCGGCGAGGCGGAGTCGCATTCTCCGGTGCCCCGTATGGAGCAGCAGTCCGGGCGCCGCAACTGCGTCATGGTGAACGTTGCCGGCTCATCCCAAGACGGATTCATCATCGATCTGACATCCACCGGCATCGTTCGGATTACGGGCCGACGAGGAAGAGTATGGCATGAGAGATGGCGGCGCCTTGAGTCCAATGATCCTGCTCGTGTCCCATGCCCTACTCTACCTTGTCGGCGATCGGACCAACACTCTAAGGAGCGGCGCCGTTCGCCAGACATGGTCATGCTAGAACCGGGCGAGCTTTGGTTTGATTAGGTTTCACGTTGCATGTAATAATATGGATTTGTGGTTTCTAATTTGAGGTGTCCAGTTGTAGAATCAAATATCTGAGGCGTGACCGGTTAGTGTCCACAGACGCGCCCGGGCACGTCCGCTGGTGTTTGAGGAGACGGATTTGTCCATCGCGGTTGTAGATGCTCTAACCGAACATAACAATGTACCGCTATATTATTTATTTATTATTATTTACCCATATTTTCTTTCTTCTCATTCTTCATTGTTCTTTGTTTGATAACAATGAAACTTAAGCCCATAGAGACCGCCATGTCGGACTAGGACATATCATAGTCACCGTGCACATTTGATGCAGTCCCTCCTGGGCATGTGGGGTTCCGAGTCTTCAAGAGACCTTGTCGGCGTGTCTGGTGTATTGTATCGCTCTTCCGGCCTTCTTCTCCCTCGATGTGCCCTGCTTATTGCGCTATACGTCGTAAGCACATAATTATGTGTTCATGTGCGAACACAACGACGTAAGATTAGATGCAATGTTGGCCATCGAATGTGGGACAAAGTGTCGTAAGTTTTCCTCTCTTCTTGTTCTGCTAACTTGTTTCTACATGGGTAGGGGCTGGCACAGATTTTGCTCGCAACTCATTGTAGCAATAGGTATGTCGACTAGAGTCACATCCGAAAATGCGCTGGGGCACTCACCTGCCAAGTCCTGTTGCCCGCTCATTTTGCCTCATGATTTGCACAGTAGTTCATTCCCGCACAAAGGGGTAGTAAAAAGGAGAATCCCTCAAAAATTTCTGATTTTAAACGATGAAAGTTGCGGTTTTTGCATTTAAAACTGCCAAGTTTCAGAGATATAATCCCGCACAATGTGCTCCTTGCTTCTTCACCACCTTTAGTAAAGTCGCTTTGCCATGAGTATGACTCCAGTAGTCGTCAGAGAAGTTGGAGGACTTCGACTTGTTGGGAGATCGCTCAGACGAATGGGCATGACAACAGTCAGATCGCTTCGTCTCGAGGAGATACCAGCAAATACATATTAAATGGGGATGATGCGCATTGTGTAAGCCCTAACATGAGGAGAGGGAGGAGGGAGGTATTAGCAATAATTAGCCAAAATATTCCTCCACCATCTTATCGTCCCCTCTCTTTGAGCCACACACTTCATCCATTGTCGCCACCAAACCTGCACGAGCGGTGGCGATTGCGCCAGGTGGCTCCCAAGATGTGGTAGTATGAGAGGGCGAATGTGTATTTCTACGAAGATGGGGCCTGCACCGGCATGCAAACAGACGACTCAAGACCTTGCTGCAGCGTGTGGAACAATCAAAGTGTCGTGAGGCTCATAGGGTCTCGTCGTCACCCACTAGAAGGATGGATTGGGGAGTGGGAACCGGATCCTCTAACATTGAGAAGGAAAGTTAGAGAAGTTATAATACCGTAACTTTCCTTCTTTCTATCCATATGATTATGGCTAAAATAATTTAAATTAATTTGCAAATTGATGATCTACCGTCTACATTTATAGTAATTACATACAAACAAATTGATGGTGAACTAAAATTAATTTTAATTTATATCTACAGTAAATATCAACAGTAAACAACCTACTAACTACCTACTAACAGTCCCTAACTTTCCTTCTTCATTTTACACTAGGCAAACACTATAGCACCGTGACTTTCCTTCACAATGTTAGAGGATCCGGTTCCTGGGGAGTGACCTTGCTGCGGCATGTGGAACAAACACTATGTCGTGATCCTCATGGGGTCTCGTCGTCACCCACTAGAAGGATGGATTGGGGAGTCGGCTCTCTTTTTTTTTTTACCGGAATGCATTATACATATATTTTCTTCGATTGATCAAGCAATATATGTGAACTAAAACTTTTGTGGTTTCTAGGAGATTTGTGCATCTTTTGCACAAAGAGACCGATAATGTTTTTTTTGGCACTATTTAGGGCGCAAGTCTAGATTTCATTCAATTCTTTGACCATCAACAAAAAGAATATCCTATAGTAGCATGAGATGTGTTCCCATAGTCCAGAAAAAAAAAGTTGTTCTTGTGCATTTTGAAAAAAGTTCATCAATTGATAATAATTTGTTTACTACTCCCTCCGTTTTCAAATATAAGTCTTTTTAAAGATTCCAACAAGTGACTACATACGGAGCAAAATGAGTGAATCTACATTCTAAAATATGACTACATACATCCGTATGTTGTAGTCTATTTAAAATGTCTAAAAAGACTTACATTTAGGAACGGAGGGAGTATTACCGACTGAAGAACAGTTCCAAATAACTGTTTACAAGCACGTAAACCTGTGAATTTGTACTCATAGTGAAATATTGTACTCCGGCCACATGTAAATTGTGAAGATATTGTTTAGTTTGCGGTGATATGTTTACTAAAAAGGTAAAAATCAACTGCAATTAACAGTTAATGAATATTGGCTCAGCTCAGGGTGTAGACTGTAGAGTGAGTAGGCAGAGTGAGCAATCAATTCATTTACTACCGTACTCCCAATTCAACTACTCGAGAGGAGAGAAAGTGGGCTCCTCGGGAAGCCAAGCAGGGAGCTTGCACTTATACACGCCGGGCCGTTCATCTCTCCACCGCAAGCAACACCGCTGGAGCCAGACAGTAGACAAACACCCGCCATGGCTTCCTCCTCAAACCCCAGCGACCCCCTCAACGGCGCCGCCGCTGCAGCCTCCGGCCCGGGACCCGACGATGCCCAGGGCTTCGTCTCGGACCTGCGCGCGAAGGATGTCGACGAGCTTCGAGCCAGGCACGGCGTCCCCAATGAGTACACCGCACTCCTCGCCGGTGACCTGCGCGCGAATTCGCCGCCGCCGGAAGGGTTCATTTGCGTGTATGAGGCCGCGCTGGAGGGCGGGATGCGAATCCCGCTGGACCGTTTCTTCTGGCAGGTACTTTCCCATTTCCGCATCGCGCCGTCCCAGCTCACGCCGAACTGCTGGCGCATGATGGCCGGGTTCTCCGTACTCTGCCACGAGGCCCGCGCGGAGCCATCGTTGGCCGTCTTCCTGCACTTCTTCTCCATTGTCGTTCATGGAAATGGATGGTACCTTTTTCGAGCGAAGAAGAACCTGCGTTTCACGGGGTTTCCGCATTACATCAAGGATTGGAAGCGTGGCTTCTTTTTTCTCCTCTCGCCAACGTCATGGCCTTGCCCCGTGGAGTGGGGTGAGCCCCCTCAAAGCGCTTTAAGGGAGCTAGCCCTCAGTCCTAAGGAGAATAAATTGGCGGCGGAGCTGTTGCATGCTCATAGTGCTGCTCCTGTTGATCTCAATGTCTATCTTTCTTACAATAAACCTACCGCTGTTAAGATATCTAGTGCACCTCTACCATCGGCCATGACCATTCCTTCAGTGCCTACAACCACCCATTCTAAAGGTAAACACCAAAATCTCCTTTTGTGCTCATGATTTTTTTGTCCAATGAAGGATGTTAATCTTATTCTCTACCAGAGATGGATTCCTCCATTCTCGACTTCATGTACACCATGGTGGCCGACACGAAAGTTGCTCAAGCCTCCGAACAGGTAGAGAAGGGAAAATGTATGCCAGCCAAGAAAAGGCGTCTGAACGAAGCCAGCAGCAAAGAGGTCGAGGGTCTGCATCCTACAGCGGTATTGAACACCTCTCATGCTGCCCATGGGCCATGGCTGCTCGTCGCCTGCCGGAATGTGTTCGGCACCGCCACTGCACTTCTCCAACAACAGCATCGACTGGAAGGCCGCACAGGAGCTGCTGCAGGGTCTCACGGCGTCCCAAGAGCGCTTGTTCGCAGCCAAGGAGCCTTCAGATGTCGTTGCATCTGGCTTTCTGGCCACGCTCGAGGTACGCTGTGGAATGTTGCAACGAATCGTTCACACATAGGTGCATATAGTAGTAGAATGATCACACTGCCAATGCGCAGGCCTTGAATTACGTAACGTTCTCTTTGGGGTATGCTGTGGATGTGGACAAGAAACTGGAGTCGGCGGAGCTTGACAACGCAGCATTGCGGGAACAGCTAGAGAAGACAAAGGCCGAGCTCGTGGAGTCGAAGCGTGAGGCAGAAGCGGACCGGGAGAAGGCAAAGGCCGAGCTCGTGGTGTGGAAACGGGCAGCAGAAGAAGACCGGGAGAAGGCAAAGGCCGAGCTCGCCACGGTCAAACGGTCGGCCGAGGAGGAGCTGCAGAAGGTGAAGGCACAGCTGGAGAGCAGCAAGGCGGCGGAGCAGCGCATGCTACAGCGTCTAGAGCAGCGCGCACTGGAGGGTGCACCGCACGGAGGACGACATGGTGCGTGTGGCGCCACAGAGACCAAGCCGCCCCAGGTCGTGCTGATTGATGATTAGTTCACTGGTTTGATCGCTTGGAGTTGGATCCGTTTCATCGCGCATTTCAGGTAAATCAGGTTCTCCTGATGTCCTGATGGCAAACAAAGCGCCTGTTTGTTTCACAACTCGTAGTATCTTCAGTCTGTCTTTGCAAGTGGTATGGGATTCATTTTGCTCCGCGCGAGAAAGGATGCCAAGTTGTAATCAATATTTATATGCAAGACCAGATGTTTTTATTTTGCACTAGTAAGGAACATCACGCATGCCTATGATTCAGGTTGATTTCCCTCGAAAGTCATAGTACATGGACTAGGAAAGCAAAGACGCTAGCTGTTTACTCGTTGATGAACTTCTTTTTAGAAAAGACACCGAAGAGCATTTGTCACAGAAAACTTTAGTATAACCGGTCTAAACTACTACTAGTAAAAATAAAATTGCACTAAAAATTATATTTGTCATCTTCACCAATAGTACACCGCCCACCGGAGATTGAAAATTACATTGAATCGACAACGAAGGAAAGAGCACCTGCAAAAAAAGAGAAAACAAAGGAAAGGGGCACCTGCAAATGTTCTCAACCAGGCATTAAAACCTGCAATAGCCCCTTGCCGCATGAAATGAGATATAGAAATTATCGAATAAACACTAGTTGAAGCATCACACTATGCAACACATGCTTCCAATTCTTCACCACAGATCCAAAGGGTTGGAGAAATTGGACCATGTGAACAAACAAATTGAAAAAAAATGCCAAAATCGATCTAACCAATTGTTTTCCTCTACTGACACAAAATCCAAAGAGAGCCAACATATACGGCAACACCTACCCTCACAGGCCCTTCTTTGCTGTCGGATCAGGCGTTGACGAGGTAGGGAAAGTCCTGAGAGACATGACTACAACGTGACATCATTTTCGCCACCTCGCCATGCCACCAAAACCAATACCTAGAGGAAACAAGCACATAGTAGAATTAAAAAAATTGAAAGAGACTCCCACAAGCGTGCCGTCGACGAGGCTGCGGATGGGAGAGAGGAGGGCAACCGAGACGGTGACTTGAGGAGGCTTGTGTCTACTCGTTGATGAACTTTGTTGTTGTTGGAGGTAACACCAGATTGGAATCCACACGATGGCATGCGAAACCAATGTCATCGTCGATCGAACCGCCATCTTCCAGCACTCGTGTGGTCGATGTCGAACTAACAATGCCACCTCGCCGGCCCATCTTTCCCAAGCCACTTCCTTCATCGGTCTGTCACTGCCTCTACTCATCCCTCTAAGCCCCCTCTTTTTCTGGCTTTAGTAACCCTGCACCACACTCAAATCGTCAACCCCCTGACTTTGTTCCGCCGATGATGTCGCACCAAGACGCAGTGTACCCATCTCCAACAAGTTTCGGACGAGGCTCGCCAAGGATGCCGCAGCCAACCTGTTATCCTCAGAGCACTGCGCCTCACCGTCTTCTTCTCCTAAGGATTTGAATGGTGCATGCACCATTTTCAGGCGACGTACAAATAGCAAACACAATTTTCTATTATGTTTGATGGCCTATGTGCAAATTTAGTACATTGTTGGTTAAAAAATTTACATCATGTTTAAATGGTACATCATGGTGACTTTAGCTCCAGCTCCGCCCCTGTCTACATCATTGCAATTCCCTCATGGTTGAATAAAGATGGATAAGCATGAAGTATAACTTTCCCCATTCAGGGGCTTGAACGTGGGTAAAACCACTGCATCACCTTCATTGCCATCGGGTCCCTTAGGGCACCACCCTTCTCTCTAGTGTCTTCTAGGACCTCGAGTAGATCATAAAATCCACGCCGCATTAATATTCGACAAGAAGTCGCTATTTTTTTGGTTTTCTTTAGCAAGCCATCCAACTTTAGTTAGCCATAGTAAACCATGTTGAATAAACTAAAACACATTGAACCAATAAAGATCCATGATACAAAAAATAAATAAAGGACATTTATCGTCATCTTTGGCACCACCTCTTGCACATAAATGTCCTCCAAAACTCCAATAAAAAAACTATAGAATCCCAAACGAACTAAACAAATCTTGTAGATTTTGTTGAGTCATTTGTACTCATTACATAGGTGAGAATCTTAGACCACCCGAGGTGATATGACTCGGAACACATCCTTGGTGAGACGGGCCCATGAACCTCCAATTCGTTATCATATTCTCTCTATCTTTCTTCACATACTTGTGCTTCTACACTTCTAATGCAATTTTAATCTCCATTTCTCTTGTGCCTCTACTCTATTTGAAAATATGTAGTTGACTTCTTTTGTGATTGATATCTTGTTTTGAGGAAGAAAAATAACTATACTTTTTGTCTTGGTGAAAGAAAAGAGACAATTAAAATAAAGACACTCGAAAAAAATTTAATGACCATATCAATAATCCACACAATCATAAATTTACCTTGTTGAAGGCATTGATCGGGTATGCTCGTACTTGTTCTTCAGGGTGAAACCCTAGAATCTATCCTCTTATAGTTGGATCTGGTGATGACGACGCTTGAGGGTCGTTCCCTTCTTGAAGTCGTTGATGTTGAACAATACCGCTGTCCTTGTGATGTTAGAGATGGTTGGGTGGATATGATCACTGTTATATTTTGTTGATCACTTTGGAGATTTTTCCCTTTCATCGGTTAGGCATAACTTTGGTATTGTATGACTTTGCCCTTTGTCAGCATGTTTTTTTGTGTGTGTTGGTGTTAGTTATGTTCATCCTACCTATCCAGAGACCCGGTGTGTCCTCATTGTGCTCGTATCCACTGAGAGCATCTACGTGCAGTCCGGCTCCCCCCTACATCCAGATGGACAACCCGGTCAGTGACCGATCATAAAACCGTGACCTAGTCGGGATCCTCAAACTGACCCTATACATTCGTGTAGGGGAACGTTGCAGAAAATAAAAAATTTCCTACGGTTTCACCAAGATCCATCTATGAGTTCATCGAAGCAACGAGTGAAAGGAGAGATGCATCTACATACCATTTTGTAGATCGCGAGCGGAAGCGTTCAAAAGAACGGGGTTGAGGTAGTCGTTCTCGTCGTGATCCTATCACCGGAGATCCTAGCGCCGAACGGACGGCACCTCCGCGTTCAACACACGTACGGTCAGCGTGACGTCTCCTCCTCTTGATCTAGCAAGGGGGAAGGAGAGGTTGATGAAGATCCAGCAGCACGACGGCGTGGTGGTGGATGCAGCAGGACTCCGGCAGGGCTTCACCAAGCTACCGCGGGAGGAGGAAGAGGTGTAGCAGGGGAAGGGAGGCACCAAGACTCAGGGTGCGGCTGCCCTCCCTCCCCCCTCCTTTATATAGGCCCCCAGGGGGGGGCGCTGGCCCTGGAGATCCAATCTCCCAAGGGGGCCGGTGGCCAGGGGGGGTGGAGTGCCCCCCAAGGCAAGTGGTGCGCCTCCCCCCCTAGGGTTTCCAACCCCAGGCGCAGGGGAGGCCCAAGGGAGGGCGCACCAGCCCACTAGGGGCTGGTTCCCCTCCCACTTCAGCCCACGGGGCCCTCCGGGATAGGTGGCCCCACCCGGTGGACCCCCGGGACCCTTCCGGTGGTCCCGGTACAATACCGGGTGACCCCGAAACTTTCCCGATGGCCGAAACATCACTTCCTATATATAATTCTTTACCTCCGGGCCATTCCGAAACTCCTCGTGACGTCCGGGATCTCATCCGCGACTCCGAACAACATTCGGTTTGCTGCATACTCATATTCGTATAACCCTAGTGTCACCGAACCTTAAGTGTGTAGACCCTACGGGTTTGGGTGACATGCAGACATGACCGAGACGGCTCTCCGATCAATAACCAACAGCGGGATATGGATACCCATGTTGTCTCCCACATACTCCTCGATGATCTCATCGGATGAACCACGATGTCGAGGATTCAAGCAACCCCGTATACTATTCCACTACTAGGAAAAGGGCTATAGATGGGATTGACACTAATGGCGCACCAGAAAGATGGTGCGCCATTAGTATATACTAATGGCGCACCACAATCTGATGCGCCATTAGAGTTTAAACTACTAATGGCGCACCATGCTACGGGTGCGCCATTAGTATCAAATTTTTTTTTTAACTAGTGCGCCTGTCCAAACATACTAATGGCGCATCCGGGCAAAGTGCGCCATTAGTAGTTGTAACTACTAATGGCGCACCAGGCAGCAGGTGCGCCATTAGTATAGAATTTTTTTTTTGAACTAGTGCGCCTATCCAAACATACTAATGGCGCATCTTGCCCAAGTGCGCCATTAGTAGTTGTAACTACTAATGGCGCACCAGGCAGTGGGTGCGCCATTAGTATAGAATTTTTTTTGAACTAGTGCGCCTATCCAAACATACTAATGGCGCATCCTGCTTAAGTGCGCCATTAGTAGTTGTAACTACTAATGGCGCATCATGGAAGAGGTGCGCCATTAGTAAGTGGGCAGCAACAAGATATTTGGGACAGCCTCTCCTACCCACACACTCACTTTCTCCCCACTTCATTCTCTCCACCTCCTCCTTGTCTCGGGTGCCTCCTCTTTTTCACCTCATTTCCACCATAGATTCATTCAAATTAAGTGGTTAAATTACCTTGTTTTAATAGGTAAGTAAGGGGGGAAGCTATATTTAGGTTGTTCTCCTTACAACAATGTGCACATGCACTTTTTACGGCCTAGCTAGATCTATGTATGTTCGTGGTGTTGCATATGTTTGTGGTGTTGCATATGTGTTTGTGTTTGGAGGTGTACCGGTATTTGATATGCGATAGTTGCCAATATTTTGCCGGAATGTTGATTCATTTCCGTTTCGGCGAGAATTTTGGCATTAAGCATTCTTTTTGGTCCTATTTTTAGGGAAAGTCATGCCAAATTTTTGTTTGGTTCTAAAATATCGTTTTGCTCTACCCCGCAGGCGACCATGGTCCGCACGATGACCGAAGGCATCGTGAATAGGTTTTTGAGGTCCACGAAGGCCGAGATGCTTCAAAAGAACGAGACGGAGATAAGATGTCCGTGTCGAAGATGCAAGCTGAAGAGCCTTATTGCGGACCCGGATTACGGGCAGGTGCGGGACCACCTGCTGTTGCGTGGTTTCATGGATGGCTATCGGTGGCAAGGTGATGAAGATGACTACGAAGTCGTCCATGCGGGCCGGGCAAGAAATGAGGAAGGGCAGCAAGACAACCACCGCGGCTCGGGCGGGCGAGAAGACGAAGAATCCCCAGGAGATGATCACGACTGTGATGCTGTACACAGTCATCATGTAGAAGATGCAGGACATGATGATGAGGAAGATGCCGGAGCAGGCGACGGGCATGATCATGAAGATGATGATGCCGGCGGAGCAGACGACGCTGGACCATCGATGGGCTGGGTGCAGGACCCTCATATTCAAGAGCTGCTTCTCAAGCAGACGGATAACGCAAGAGCTGCCGCCCGAGAGAAAGCCAAGATGGATCAACTTGAGTTAGACGCGGTTACTCCATTGTATGAAGGATGCAGGCCCGAGGATACCCGCCTGAAAGTAATGCTCATGGCCCTGGAGATGAAGGTAAAACACAAAATGACCGACGCATGCTTCGACGAGAACATGTCATTCTGGCACGAACGTCTTCCCAAGGGGAACAAGTGCCCGACCAGTTTGGAGGAGGCGAAGAAAATCGTGTGTCCTCTGGATTTACCGCACGTGAAATACCATGTGTGCATGAACAATTGCATCATTTATCGGGACGAGCACGCGGAGTCTACCATATGTCCGGTGTGCGGCGTCACTCGATACAAGAAGAGGAAGAAAGCTCCTCGAAAAGTGGTGTGGTACTTTCCGATCACTCCTCGTCTGCAGCGCTATTTCGCGGACCCTAAGGTAGCAAAGCTCCTGCGTTGGCACGCGGATAGGGAGGAGAAGAAGCGGGAAGATGACGCAAATGATCCGGAGATAGATAAAAAAGACAAGATGCTGAGTCACCCTAAGGATGCGAGCCAGTGGCAAGCGTTGAACTTCGAAGACTCGGAATTTGGGAACGATCCAAGGAACATCGTGCTGGGCGCGAGCACCGATGGAGTCAATCCGTTTGGCAGCCAGAGAAGCACACATAGCACCTGACCTGTGTTTGTGTGGATGTACAACCTTCCCCCCTGGTTGTGCATGAAGAGGAAGTACATTCACATGAGTATGCTAATTGCAATCCGTGGGATCATGGACACGCACGTCCGTGAAACGCTATTTGGCCTATGCAACTTCTTCGACGTCATCTCTCGGAAGTCGATTGGCGTGAGGCAACTCAGAAGGCTACAGGAAGAGATCGTGGTGATACTATGCGAGCTTGAGATGTACTTGCCGCCTGCATTCTTTGACGTTATGGTGCATCTGCTGGTCCATATAGTGGAGGATATCATCCAACTCGGGCCGACGTTCCTGCACAGCATGATGCCGTTCGAAAGGATGAATGGTGTCATCAAAGGATACGTTCGCAACATGTCACGTCCATAAGGAAGCATAGCCAGGGGCTTTCTGACCGAAGAGTGCATCTCCTACTGCACGAATTATCTAGGCATCGAGAACCCCGTTGGTCTGCCCGTCAACAGGCACCTCGGCAGGCTCGCTGGATGGGGTCACCGTGAGGGTCGCCGCGAAATGCATGTCGACTTCGAGGGTCGACTCGCCGACTTTGAAAGAGCAAACCTAGTCGCGCTACAACACATAGACGTGGTCGATCCTTGGGTGGTAGAGCACAAAACCTTTATTAAAAAGACGTACAATGACCGAGGCCAACAGATGACGGATGGAGATACACTCAAAGAGCACAACTCATGTTTCACGCGTTGGTTCAAGCATAAGCTTCTGTCGTACCCTTTACATGAGGATTCTTCCGCGGAAGAACAACTCATATTCGCCTTGTCACAGGGCGCCGAGCACAACCTGATGACCTATGAGGCGTACGATATCAACGGCTACACATTCTACACCGAGGCCAAGGACATGAAGAGCGATGGTTATCAGAACTCCGGGGTAACGATGGAATCCTACACCGGTAACGACAAGGACAGATACTACGGAAGGATCGAGGAGATCTGGGAGCTGAGCTACGCTGGAGAGAAGGTCCCGATGTTCCGTGTCAGATGGGCCAAGAACGTCATAAAAGAAGACCGGTATTTCACCATCATGGTTATACCCGAAGCCAAATCCAAGACCGCGGGCGCAAACGTCACCGCGAAAAATGAGCCATGGGTACTGGCTTCCCAAGTGGACCAATGCTTCTTCATTACCGACCCGCCAAAGCCCAGTCGTGTTGTCGTGAGGAGAGGCAAAAGGAAGATCATCGGAATGGATGGAGTAGCCAATGAGCAAGACTTCGACAAGTACGGCGACCCGAGGATCGAACATGACGACGATGATGAAGTAGCAGCATACACCACAAGAAGAAGCAGGACCACCCTACCTAAAGGACGTCCGTTCCACAGAAGAACTCCATTTGCGAAAAAGAAGGGCAAGAAGATTGTGAACAGATAGCTAGCTAAGATCGATTGTATTTAAATCGTAGCCTTCATTTCTCGATTGTATTTCATGGGTACTTTTTGAACTATCATGAATATTTTTAAATTTCATGGACACTCGATCTCGATCCCCCTCCATCTCGATCGCTATCCCACCTCGCCAGATCCGGCCCCCCTCGCCGCCGAGCACCCCCCAGTCCACCGGCCGCCGCCGCCGACCCCCCGCACCCTCGATTCCTCTACCCAACCGCCGCCGCCGACCCCCCGCACCCCGCGCACCGTCTTATAAAAAGAATTAGTATCAAACAACTTTTTAAATGCTACTGTCTTATAAAAAAAATATTACTGTTATTATTTAAACAAGTTTGAACATATTTAAACACAAATAAGTATCAAACAGCTTTTTAAATGCTAAAAAAAATTTGTGGAGCCCACCTCGATCCCCCTCCATCTCGACCGCTATCCCACCTCGCCAGATCCGGTCCCCCTCGGCGCCGAGCACCCCCCCAGTCCACCGGCCGCCGCCGCCGACCCACCGCACCCTCGATTCCCCTACTCAACCGCCGCCACCGACCCCCCGCACCGCGCGCACCGTCTTATAAAAAAAATAAGTATCAAACAGCTTTTTAAATGCTACTGTCTTATAAAAAAATATTACTGTTATTATTTAAACAAGTTTGAACATATTTAAACATAAATAAGTATCAAACAACTTTTTAAATGATAAAAAAAATTTGTGGAGCCTGGGAGTCGAACCCAGGACCTCCTGGTGTGAGAATTGGCTGCTGACCAGTCGAGCTAGTAGAGTGGGCTTGACGTGGATAGGTTCTGGTAGTACATAACCTTTTGGCTCGAGTTGAAATAAAAAAAATACTAATGGCGCACCACGGTGAGGTGCGCCATTAGTATGGACATGCTAATGGCGCACCACGGTGAGGTGCGCCATTAGTATTGTGGCCCCCCTTCGCCCGATCCCCCCTTCGCCCGATCCCCCTTCGCCCGATCCCCCTCGCCAGTTCTCTCCCTCTCGATCCACCGCCGCCGCCGCCGCTGCCCTCGCCCTCGCCCTCGCCCTCGCCCTCTCCCTCCCTCGCCCTCTCCTCGCCGCCCGGACGCCGCGCCGGCGCCGCCTCGACCCCGCCCCGACCCCGCCGCCCGGACGCCGCCCCGACCCCGCCGCCCGGACGCCGCCCCGGACGCCGCCCCGACCCCGCCGCCCGGACGCCGCCCCGGACGCCGCCCCGACCCCGCCGCCCGGACGCTGCCCCGCCGCCCCGACGCCGCCTCGACCCCGCCCCGACGCCGCCTCGACCCCGCCCCGACGCCGCCTCGACCCCGCCCCGACGCCGCCTCGACCACGGACCGCCGTGCGCCTCTTCCTGGGACGCTGCTGTGACCCTACTACCCACGCCATCAGGGGAGCTCGTCAAGGTATCATCCCCCCTCTCTCTCTGCTCTCTCCATCTTTGATGCTCTAGGTGTCTATCGTGGTTAGTTTTCTTCCTCCCCAACTAAACTAGATACCCAGTTTGCTTGCTACACTCACTACATTAGGCGTGAGAACAACTGAAACTTTCCTGAGAGAGGTCCTAGCTAGCTATGCACAGCGAAACTGCCCTGCTTGCAGGGATTCCATCGATTGTTGTAGCTATGTATTCATGCGGCTTAACCAAGATGGCCATGTGACAATGCTTCTCATGGAAATCTTCACACCGGTCAATCGTTTAGCTAGCTTTCCTGGAAAAAAAGTAAGATAATGGGACAAGGGACAGCAACAGGGCAGTGAAAGTTTCAGCTTCATAGATTTCGAGTGAAAACTGGAGTAGTTGGTCCGATGATAGGGATTTTGTTATGGTCTTCTTGTCCGTGTAGTACTGGAAGGTTCAACCTGAGTCAAATTCTGAAGCTACAACGTGACAATGATTTCAGTTTCTCATAGTCGTGCCTTTCTTTAGATCAAGTACATTACCTTTGAACCACAGAAACCTACCATATGTGCTTATAATAATTTGTAATTTTCTTGATGCAAAACCATAATCAACATGTAGAACATTTTTTTCTTATGACAGCTGATAGCATTCGTGCTCATTGGAATGACTGAAAAGCAAGTGCTATAATACTCTTTCTCCTATTGTGTGTGCTCTGAAGGTTTTGGGCTCCTTTACTTTCCATTATTATCTAATATCCTTTCTAGTTTAGCACTATTTAGTTTAACAGTAGTGGATGGCTCCATCTTACTTCTATATTAACAGCATAATTAGATTCATTTTTCTTTTGTTTGAGAGAGAGTTAGCTGGAATTTTTGAATAAAACGTAAGTCTAATCCCAGCGAAAAATTCAAGCTATCTTAACCTCCAATTTTGATCAAGTAAACTCAATATTTCTGGGACAGTTAGAGTATCCATCGATCATATTTGAACCTAATACCAATTCATTCATCTCCATACCACTGCAGACACAACAGAACAGAGGCACTTCATCACCCACGGCTGAGAAAGCAAGGTAGAATCACCACACTGGTGGGCACTTCATCACCCAGGTATAACTTTTACTAATTCATGAATAAATATATATTTTTCACTGCATACATACTATTTCTCTTTTTTTCTGTTCTTTTCAGATCAATATTGTTGTGATCTTTCATGTCTTTTATAACAGGGAAAATGGTTGTATATGATAGACATCGAACCGTTTCTGTAAACTGAGTACTAACTGAGTTCCCTAAAAAAAGAACCTTAGTACTAACTGAAATATGATGGAACAGAAAATACAATGAAATCAATACGGAACATGCTAGATAAATATTGCCATGAAACCAGATGACACTGATAATTTTAGTGGAAAACAAAGGACTCTTCTGTTATTTTTAGTGAAAAGTTGGTCCACCGACCACTCACATATCCAATTTCCATGATCCTCAACGGAAGTCAGAAACACAACATATCCATGGACTTCTCATTGTTCAAAATCTTCTCTTAGGATTAACCACAACAGCATATCGGGGGTTCAGGAATCAAAATATCAGTTACATCAAGAGTTAGCAATGACCAAACTGGCATGTAACAGAGACACTATAAAAGATAGCCAACATCCAGTTAGGCCAATTTTCTGAGGCTATTCCAAAATTAGACGGCATTTCCCCTTTGCAAGCGGTTGCATAGTCTTCAGCGAGGTGTGGTGCAGCTTCCTTGTGAGGGCATATGAACTTCTCCACAAATACCTTCTTGCTCAGCATGACTATGCTATAGTAGTCCCGGTACTGACCTAGCAATCCATTTGCCTTAAGAAACTGGATAATTAGAAGAAGAAACTGTCTCCTGATTTTGATGTATTTTGCCTAAAGTCTCTAATTTTGATGTATTTTTCTTAATTCAGCGAACCGTGAGATGGACTTAGAAGAAGAAACTGTCTCCTGATTGCAGTTGATTAATTAGTATATATGTTGTAGACTTGTAGCATACCTACCTCTATATGGTTTTATATTTCAACTTGATTTCTGAATATTCCAAACCACACGCGAAGTCCTTTCTTACAAGAAGAAGTTTCTCTTCATAACAGTGAACAAAACTACTGTCAATCAGCTCAGTTCTAGTGCTGTTGGATTTTTTTAATTGGCTTCTTGCAGTTTTGAAAATTCAGTTTATTCGGTTACTGAAAATTCAGTTAATTCAGTTAGGCACACAAATTTCAGAACTTTTGTGTGCCCTAGTACTTGGTGTTTGTAGAAAACCAGGAGTGTCAATGGGACTAGAATTCACTTGTTCTTATATGGGTTTGTAAAACTTGTTCATGTACTGAACTACTAATGCCTTGTGATGCTCTGAATTACTTGTGATGCCTCTGAATTACTTGTGATCACATTGAGAAAGACTTGTAAAGATGATGATCATCTTTAACAGAAAACAATTTGTGATGATTTTGCTAGTTTGCTGGGTTTTGTCTCCGACCATCGTGTCGTGATGATTTTGCAGGTACCCCGAGAGGCCCTTGAGTTTGCCGGAATGTCGATTAACTTCCGTTCCGGCAAATTCGGGTACTCCATATGTCCTATTTTCAGCAAAGGTCATGCTGAAATTTTCCGTGAATTTTAGCATGACTTTGCTAAAAATAGGACATATGGGGTACTTGTGACTAATGCATGGGCCGGGGTATCTTAGTAGTTAATTAAGTAGGATCAAGTGCCCCGGCGTACTTGTGACTAATGCATGGCTTTTAGGGTGCCTCGGTGTCGATAAAAACCGAAATGATGAAAAGTTAGGCTTTTAGGGTGCCTTGGCGTCGAAAAACCCTCAATGATAAAAGCTTAGATTTTAGGATGCCTCGGTGTCGACAAACCCTAAATGATGAGACCATGATCTTGTTCCTTGACAATAACCAACTTTTTGACCAAACTTTGTTTCTATTTAGAGAGAAACATGGCCCACAACGATGAGGCCGGGGGTTCGGGCGGCAAGGCATTCTGGGAGCTGTCCCAGGAGATGGAGGAACAACCTCACTTGTATGAGGCCGCCGCCTTCCCCACCGATCCTGAGACCACGGATGGTGCCGCCGAGGATGACCACACTGATGCCACCACTGATGGTGCCGCCGAGGATGCCACCACTGATGATGGCGGCGCACGCACAGATAGCAGCCAGCCGAAGAGGCAACGGAAGGACCGGCGCCCGATCGTGCTCCGCACCCTCAAGGAGGAAGTTACTGAAGTGGACTCCAACGGGAATCCAACGGCGCCCGAACGAATAGTCAAGGGGTACTCGCTTCAGCTCGGGTGCATTGTCCGGAGCACCGTCTCGATCAACACCGAGAACCTGAGGCATCCTGACCGAGGGAATTTGCGCCACCTCCTCTTCACGAAGCTGCACGAACGATACAAGTTCCCCGCTGAATTCGAAAACACAAGCCTCAAAGGGAATAAAGTGAACAATGCTGCCCTCACGAAGATGAGCAAGGCCCTGTCTACTTGGAAAAGCAATGTGAAGAGAATGATCGAGAAAGGTGAGAGTTATGAGAAGATCAAGGAGAAAAATCCTTCGATCACCGAAGATGACTACAACGACTTCAAGATCAATTGCTCGAGCACCGCAAGCTCCCAATCAAGTGAGTGGGGGAAACAAATGCGGGAGCTGAACATAGGGGAACACACACTCGGTCCCGGCGGTTACAGAGTGGCGGAGCCTATATGGGACAAGGAGGAGGCGGACCGTGCCGAGCAAGGCCTACCGCCCCTCTTCGATAAATACGGTGACAAGCAGACCAGGAACTTTGTCAGGGCCCGGTACAAGAAGGACCCGAAAACAAAGGAGCTTACCACGGATCCGAAGACCAGGCGGCTTGAGCTTGTTCTGGTAAGGAATACACCCCCGCGTAATTAGCTCCATATGGTTGCATTCTAATTAATGAAGCCGAATTTCTAAATGGTTCACATTCCTTCCGCAGGCGACTGAAAGCAGTAGCGCGGGGTCGACTCAGAGCAACCCTTGGGACACCACTCTAAATAGGGGGTTGAATATAATGAAGAACAAGGATAAGCTCAGTAAGCCGACGTCAGCTGGTCGTGTGGCCGGCAAAGGCTTGTCGACAAAATGGGGGTCATACTATACCGCTGGTGTGCGGAAGGAGAAAAAGACCAGCTCGGAAAGCCAGGCGCGAGAGGTTCAAGAACTCAAGGCACAGGTGGCGCGGATTCCGGAGATTGTCCAAGAGCAAGTGGAACAACGACTCGGAGCGACGATCACCGCCCTTGTGCCTACCTTGATCTCGGGGTTGAGTGCGTGGATTGCGGGCGGCCAACAGGGGCCGCCCCCGATTCCTAGCTTCACGGCCAGCAACTCGCATAATGCGATGGCGGGGCCATTGGTGCCTCCGGCGGAGGCGGCATTGGTGTCTCCGACGCCGGCACGGGAGCTTAATGCACCCGGGTGTACGCCGGCCGGCACCTCTGCAGCAAGCGGCCCCTCCGTCAACTGCACGCCCGCCGTTGGCGGTGCCTCTACATTAGCCGAGCTCGACGCCATCATCACGGTAACTAATTAAGCCTCTCTCGGCCGAGGACTTCATCTCCTTGCCTTTGACTGGGCATCCCTGACGCCCTACATGTTTTCGCAGGGCGCCGCCGACGTTCCGTGCACTCTCCTCCACTTCGTGAACAACGAGTTGGTCGATGTCGCCAAGGGCAAAATCGTTCAACCGGGCAACCCCTTGTTCCACGGTACCCAGATGCCACCCAACTTGTTTAGGGTTCAACTGGTTCGGGTGCTGCCAGGCTGCGACGACTTGTTACCTCCGAATCGACCCGTCGGGGCCGACGATGATGACGTGATGACCCTCAGCGCCTGCCTGAGCTGGCCCCTGCTTTGGCCGAAGAGCCAGATTCGTTTGGGGGCGGGGGACACCACCCCAAAGACAACACCGCCAGTCGTGCCGGCGCCAAGTCGGCCCCATGGCAAGACCGCCGTAACGGTGCCGGACATCCCTATGCCACTGGATCCAAACATGCATATGGCACAGGATCAGAATGACGACGACGACGATGATACATTTGGCAACGTCGATCAGTACTTTGCCGAGCATGGGTACGATGGCGACTTCATGGGGCCTCCTTCTCAAGAACCAAACCCAACAAAAGACGTGTGCGATCTAGCTCGTACCGCGGAGAAGCCAAGTTGCAACAGGCGCCGTCTGGCGTTCAGCTCTCAGGAGACGCCTCCAGCTGCCGACTTCACCGAGCCTCAGATAGGCGAGGTGCGAAATATTATCAGCCCCAACACACTCAAGAAGGCGGTCTGTGAGCAAAACTCGGTCCCATTACAGGAGAAGAAGAAGGCACGCAAAAGAAAGAGTAAGAAGGGTGCGAGCCAGCCGGCACCGAGTACGATCCGTGCTCAGGACGGGCCACCTTCACCTAAGGATATCTCGAGGAGGGTGCATGTGGCGGGTAGGGCGATGCTACCACCAAATATGCTCAATGCTGCAACCGGTGCTATGCGGAGTCTGCACGACAGTGTTCTTTCTTTGGAGAAGCGGCGTCTCAGAGAGAAGGATGTGGCATACCCGGTTTTCGTGGCCAAGGTGCCAGAGGGCAAGGGCTTTGTGGATGGCGACATCGGGGGTACGATCGTCCTGCGGTTTGATGACATCTTTGCTATGTTTAACCTTCATCCGCTGCACTACACCTTCGTTCGGCTATTTTCGCTGAGTATGGAGATGCGGATCATTCGCGACAAGACCCCGGACATCGTGATAGTCGACCCCTTCTACATGCGTGCCAAGATCTTGGGCAGCGCTGGGGACCGGCAAGTCGCGAGTTCTTACCTCGAAGGCGTCATTCTGGCAAACCAAGATAAGGATAACTTCCTCGTGCCTTACTTTCCCGAGTAAGTCCTCCCCTCAACCGGCCCGTAACATATGAATTCTTACATTTCGATCGTTTTTCTTTTAACATTCCGTGTTTTCTGCAGTGACACACGTTGCACGCTCATCCTCCTAAGCCCCAAATATTCCATGGCCACGTATTTCGACCCGGACCGTCAGTCGAACGTAGACTACACAAATGTCAAGAAGGTTCTTGATGATGTTCTCCCCGGCTACGCCAAATCTGGAGGCACCTTCACCAGGCCTATTCGTAAGTACGGCAAGCACGTGTTCTCCCACAATACGACGTTCTGCTGCGTCAAGCAGCCGCCTGGCGGTCAGAAGGGTGCCTACTACGCCATCCATCACATGCGGGCGATCGTACGGGACCATCATCAACTTCTGCTACCGAGTAAACTCCAAGATTGGGCCGCGAGCGTGTCGGCAATCCAGGACGCGGACCTCCGACAAGAATTCTTTCGCATCCAGTCGGAGTTTGCGGAAATCATCCATCAAGATGTCCTTCGTACCTCGGGGCAGTTCTACCTCAGAAATCAACCGTCCAACAGTGACATCGACACAATGCTACAAATGCAGGATGACAACGCCCGTTCTTTCATGACTCCCACGATAGACGGCGGCTTCATCCACGCTCCGGTCCCTTGAGTCGAGTTGTCTAGTTCTGAAACATCGATTGGCTCATGTTGTAATTAAACTTTAATGAACTTGTAGTATGTCTCTTTGGTTTCGAGAGTCGTTCAACTTAGATGTAATCGATGCTATTAATGTCTTGCTTTTCTCTTCCGATCGTTCTGTTGCATACTTATATATTGCTTATGTATTGTCTGTGAATTGGTACTAACGTTTCGTTTGGCTAGTGCATAGCGATGCCGACGTATGTCGTGTACAAGGGTAAGGTTCCCGGAGTCTACGATGACTGGGAGGAGTGTCGGAGACAGGTTCACCGATTCAGCGGTAACAGTTACAAAGGGTACACCACTAGGGCCGAGGCCGAATCTAGATACGCCCGCTATCTAGCGGGAGAGGGGAGGGAGCGTTGGAGGAACCGGATGAAGACGAGTTTCATCGTGATGATGCTCATCGTGATGACCGCAGCTCTCTTCTATGTGATGGTAGTTTAGATGATCGATATCGACTTGTAATGCGAAGATAAACTCGCTACTCGCGGTCTCGAGACTTGTAATATAATGTTCTATCTTTGTTCGGTCTTTTCAATTCGGAGACTAATATGATGAATTGTATTCGGAGACTAATATGATGAATTGTATTCAAAGACTAATCTTCTATTGTATTTGATGAATCTATTGTTGATGTGTGCTGTCTATATTTTGTCAAATTATACATTTTGTAACCTGTGCAAAAAACAGAAAATAAAAAAATAAAAAAAACCTAATATTCATACTAATGGCGCATCACATGACAGTGCGCCATTAGTATGACAGTGCATACTAATGGCGCATCACCGGGTAGTGCGCCATTAGTATGCTGCTGTTACTAATGGCGCATCCAGAGGTGGTGCGCCATTAGTATGCCAAAGCACCTGGGTATACATGCCCCCTGGGAGGCATACTAATGGCGCACACTCGCATATACTAATGGCGCACCAGGTGGTGCGCCATTAGTATACCAGATACTAATGGCGCACCAGGTGGTGCGCCATTAGTAAAAATTACTAATGGCGTGCTATCAATGGCGCACCAGTGATGCGCCATTAATGGCCATATTAGGTGCGCCATTAGTAGTGGTATTTCTAGTAGTGTTCCCTTCGTCAGACGGTATGTTACTTGCCTGAGACTCGATCGTCGGTATCCCAATACCTCGTTCAGTCTCGTTACCGGCAAGTCACTTTACTCGTACCGTAATGCATGATCCCGTGACCAGACACTTGGTCACTTTGAGCTCATTATGATGATGCACTACCGAGTGGGCCCAGAGATACCTCTCCATCATACGGAGTGACAAATCCCAGTCTCGATCCGTGTCAACCCAACAGACATTTTCGGAGATACCTGTAGTGCACCTTTATAGTCACCCAAATACATTGTGACGTTTGGTACACCCAAAGCACTCCTACGGTATCCGGGAGTTACACGATTTCATGGTCTAAGGAAGAGATACTTGACATCGGAAAAGCTCTAGCAAAACGAACTACACGATCTTGTGCTATGCTTAGGATTGGGTCTTGTCCATCACATCATTCTCCTAATGATGTGATCCCGTTATCAACGACATCTAATGTCCATTGTCAGGAAATCATGACTATCTATTGATCAACGAGCTAGTCAATTAGAGGCTTACTAGGGACATATTATGGTCTATGTATTCACACGTGTATTACGATTTCCGGATAATACAATTATAGCATGAATAAAAGACAATTATCATGAACAAGGAAATATAATAATAATCCTTTTATTATTGCCTCTAGGGCATATTTCCAACAGTCTCCCACTTGCACTAGAGTCAATAATCTAGTTACATTGTGATGAATCGAACACCCATAGAGTTCTGGTGTTGATCATGTTTTCCTCGCGAAAGAGGTTTAGTCAACGGATCTGCGACATTCAGATCCGTATGTACTTTGCAAATATCTATGTCTCCATCTTGAACATTTTCACGGATGGAGTTGAAACGACGCTTGATGTGCCTGGTCTTCTTGTGAAACCTGGGCTCCTTGGAAATGGCAATAGCTCCAGTGTTGTCACAGAAGAGTTTGATCGGCCCCGACGCATTGGGTATGACTCCTAGGTCGGTGATGAACTCCTTCACCCATATTGCTTCATGCGCTGCCTCCGAGGCTGCCATGTACTCCGCTTCACATGTAGATCCCGCCACGACGCTCTGCTTGCAGCTGCACCAGCTAACTGCTCCACCATTCAACATATACACGTATCCGGTTTGTGACTTAGAGTCATCCAGATCTGTGTCGAAGCTAGCGTCGACGTAACCCTTTACGGCGAGCTCTTCGTCACTTCCATCAACGAGAAACATGTCCTTTGTCCTTTTCAGGTACTTCAGGATATTCTTGACCGCTGTCCAGTGTTCCTTGCCGGGATTACTTTGGTACGTTCCTACCAAACTTACGGCAAGGTTTACATCAGGTCTGGTACACAGCATGGCATGCATAATAGATCCTATGGCTGAAGCATAGGGGATGACACTCATCTCTTCTTTATCTTTTGCCGTGGTCGGGCATTGAGCCGAGCTCAATCTCACACCTTGCAATACAGGCAAGAACCCTTTCTTGGACTGATCCATTTGAACTTCTTCAAAATCTTATCAAGGTATGTACTTTGTGAAGGACCTATGAGGCGTCTCGATCTATCCCTATAGATCTTGATGCCTAATATGTAAGCAACTTCTCCAAGGTCCTTCATTGAAAAACACTTATTCAAGTAGGCCTTAATGCTGTCCAAAAGTTCTATATCATTTCCCATCAAAAGTATGTCATCTACATATAATATGAGAAATGCTACAGAGCTCCCACTCACTTTCTTGTAAACACAGGCTTCTCCATAAGTCTGCATAAACCCAAACGCTTTGATCATCTCATCAAAGCAAATATTCCAACTCCGAGATGCTTGCACCAGCCCATAAATGGATCGCTGGAGCTTGCATACTTTGTTAGCATTCTTAGGATCGACAAAACCCTCCGGCTGCATCATATACAGTTCTTCCTTAAGATGCCCGTTAAGGAATGCCGTTTTGACGTCCATCTGCCATATCTCATAATCATAGTATGCGGCAATTGCTAACATGATTCGGACGGACTTCAGCTTCGCTACGGGAGAGAATGTCTCATCGTAGTCAACCCCTTGAACTTGCCGATAACCCTTAGCGACAAGTCGAGCTTTATAGATGGTAATATTACCATCCGCGTCCGTCTTCTTCTTAAAGATCCATTTGTTTTCTATCGCTCGCCGATCATCGGGCAAGTCAGTCAAAGTCCATACTTTGTTTTCATACATGGATTCTATCTCGGATTGCATGGCTTCAAGCCATTTGTTGGAATCTGGGCCCGCCATCGCTTCTTCATAGTTCGAAGGTTCACCGTTGTCTAACAACATGATTTCCAGGACAGGGTTGCCATACCACTCTGGTGTGGAACGTGTCCTTGTGGACCTACGAGGTTCAGTAGCAACTTGATCCGAAGTACCTTGATCATCATCATTAATTTCCTCTCCAGTTGGTGTAGGCACCACAGGAACATTTTCCTGAGCTGCACTACTTTCCGGTTCAAGAGGTAGTACTTCATCGAGTTCTACTTTCCTCCCACTTACTTCTTTCGAGAGAAACTCTTTTTCCAGAAAGGATCCGTTCTTGGCAACAAAGGTCTTGCCCTCGGATCTTAAGTAGAAGGTATACCCAATGGTTTCCTTAGGGTATCCTATGAAGACGCATTTTTCCGACTTGGGTTCGAGCTTTTCAGGTTGTAGTTTCTTGACATAAGCATCGCATCCCCAAACTTTTAGAAACGACAGCTTAGGTTTCTTCCCAAACCATAATTCATACGGTGTCGTCTCAACGGATTTAGACGGTGCCCTATTTAAAGTGAATGTAGCTGTCTCTAGAGTGTATCCCCAAAATGATAGCGGTAAATCGGTAAGAGACATCATAGATCGCACCATATCCAATAGAGTGCGATTACGACGTTCGGACACACCGTTACGCTGAGGTGTTCCAGGCGGCGTGAGTTGTGAAACGATTCCACATTTCCTTAAGTGTGTACCAAATTCGTGACTTAAGTATTCTCCTCCACGATCTGATCGTAGGAACTTTATCTTTCGGTCACGTTGATTCTCTACCTCATTCTGAAATTCCTTGAACTTTTCAAAGGTCTCAGACTTGTGTTTCATCAAGTAGACATACCCATATCTACTCAAGTCATCAGTGAGAGTGAGAACATAACGATATCCTTCGCGAGCCTCAATGCTCATTGGACCGCACACATCGGTATGTATGATTTCCAACAAGTTGGTTTCTCGCTCCATTGTTCCGGAGAACGGAGTCTTGGTCATTTTGCCCATGAGGCATGGTTCGCATGTGTCAAATGATTCATAATCGAGAGACTCTAAAAGTCCATCAGCATGGAGCTTCTTCATGCGCTTGACACCAATGTGACCAAGGCGGCAGTGCCACAAGTATGTGGGACTATCGTTATCAACTTTACATCTTTTGGTATTCACACTATGAATATGTGTAATATTACGTTCGAGATTCATTAAGAATAAACCATTAACCATCGGGGCATGACCATAAAACATATCTCTCATATAAATAGAACAACCATTATTCTCGGATTTAAATGAGTAGCCATCTCGTATTAAACGAGATCCAGATACAATGTTCATGCTCAAACTTGGCACTAAATAACAATTATTGAGGTTCATAACTAATCTCGTGGGTAAATGTAGAGGTAGCGTGCCGACGGCGATCACATCGACCTTGGAACCATTCCCGACACGCATCATCACCTCGTCCTTCGCCAGTCTCCGCTTATTCCGCAGCTCCTGTTGTGAGTTACAAATATGAGCAACGACACCGGTATCAAATACCCAGGAGTTACTACGAGTACTGGTAAGGTACACATCAATTACATGTATATCAAATATACCTTTAGTGTTGCCGGCCTTCTTGTCCGCTAAGTATTTGGGGCAGTTCCGCTTCCAGTGACCCTTCCCTTGCAATAAAAGCACTCAGTCTCAGGCTTGGGCCCATTCTTTGACTTCTTCCCGGCAACTGGCTTACAGGGTGCGGCAACATCTTTGTCGTCCTTCTTGAAGTTCTTCTTACCCTTGCCCTTCTTGAACTTAGTGGTCTTATTGACCATCAACACTTGATGTTCTTTCTTGATTTCAACCTCTGCTGACTTCAGCATTGAAAATAATTCAGGAATGGTCTTCACCATCCCCTGCATATTGTAGTTCAACACAAAGCTCTTGTAGCTCGGTGGGAGCGACTGAAGGATTCTGTCAATGACCGCCTCGTCCGGGAGGTTGATCTCCAGCTGGGACAGGCGGTTGTGCAACCCAGACATTTTGAGTATGTGCTCACTGACAGAACTGTTTTCCTCCATCTTACAACTATAGAACTTGTCAGAGACTTCATATCTCTCGACCCGGGCATGAGCTTGAAAAACCATTTTCAGCTCCTCGAACATCTCATATGCTCCGTGTTTCTCAAAACGCTTTTGGAGCCCCGGTTCTAAGCTGTAAAGCAGGCCGCACTGAACGAGGGAGTAATCATCAGCACGTGACTGCCAAGCGTTCATAACGTCTTGGTTCTCTGGGATGGGTGCTTCACCTAGCGGTTCATCTAGGACATATGCTTTCTTGGCAGCTATGAGGATGATCCTCAGGTTCCGGACCCAGTCTGAATAGTTGCTGCCATCATCTTTCAGCTTGGTTTTCTCTAGGAACGCGTTGAAGTTCATGTTGACATGAGCGTTGGCCATTTGATCTACAAGACATATTTTGCAAAGATTTTAAACTAAGTTCATGATAATTAAGTTCATCTAATCAAATTATTTAATGAACTCCCACTCAGATTGACATCCCTCTAGTCATCTAAGTGTTACACGATCCGAGTCGACTAGGCCGTGTCCGATCATCACGTGAGACGGACTAGTCATCATCGGTGAACATCTCCATGTTGATCGTATCTTCCATACGACTCATGTTCGACCTTTCGGTCTCTTGTGTTCCGAGGCCATGTCTGTACATGCTAGGCTCGTCAAGTTAACCCTAAGTGTTCTGCATGTGTAAAACTGTCTTACACCCGTTATATGTGAACGTAAGGATCTATCACACCCGATCATCACGTGGTGCTTCAAAACGACGAACTTTAGCAACGGTGCACAGTTAGTGGGAACACTTTCTTGAAATTATTATAAGGGATCATCTTATTTACTACCGCCGTTCTAAGTAAACAAGATGCATAAAACATAATAAACATCACATGCAATTATATAAAGTAGTGACATGATATGGCCAATATCATATAGCTCCTTCTATCTCCATCTTCAGGGCTCCATGATCATCTTCGTCACCGGCATGACACCATGATCTCCATCATCATGATCTCCATCATTGTGTCTTCTTGAAGTTGTCATGCCAATGACTACTTCTACTTCTATGGCTAACACGTTTAGCAATAAAGTAAAGTAATTTACATGGCGTTCTTCAATGACACGCAGGTCATACAAAAAATAAAGACAACTCCTATGGCTCCTGCCGGTTGTCATACTCATCGACATGCAAGTCGTGATTCCTATTACAAGAACATGATCTCATACATTATAATATATCAATCATCATTCATCACAACTTCTGGCCATATCACATCACATGACAATTGCTGCAAAAACAAGTTAGACATCCTCTAATTGTCGTTGCATCTTTTACGTGGCTGCAATTGGGTTCTAGCAAGAATGTTTTCTTACCTACGAATAACCACAAAGTGATTTTGTCAACTTCTATTTACCCTTCACAAGGACCCTTTTCATCGAATCCGCTCCAACTAAAGTAGGAGAGACAGACACCCGCTAGCCACCTTATGCAACTAGTGCATGTCAGTCGGTGGAACCTGTCTCACGTAAGCGTACGCGTAAGGTCGGTCCGGGCCGCTTCATCCCACAATACCTCTGAAGCAAGAAAAGACTAGTAGTGGCAAGCAAGTTGACAAGATCCACGCCCACAACAGATTTGTGTTCTACTCGTGCAATAGAGAACTACGCATAGACCTAGCTCATGATGCCACTGTAGGGGAACGTTGCAGAAAATAAAAATTTTCCTACGGTTTCACCAAGATCCATCTATGAGTTCATCGAAGCAACGAGTGAAAGGAGAGATGCATCTACATACCACTTTGTAGATCGCGAGCGGAAGCGTTCAAAAGAACGGGGTTGAGGTAGTCATACTCGTCGTGATCCTATCACCGGAGATCCTAGCGCCGAACGGACGGCACCTCCGCGTTCAACACACGTACGGTCAGCGTGACGTCTCCTCCGTCTTGATCCAGCAAGGGGGACGGAGAGGTTGATGAAGGTCCAGCAGCACGACGGCGTGGTGGTGGATGCAGCAGGATCCGGCAGGGCTTCGCCAAGCTACTGCGGGAGGAGGAAGAGGTGTAGCAGGGGAAGGGAGGCGCCAAGACTCGGGGTGCGGCTGCCCTCCCTCCCCCCTCCTTTATATAGGCCCCCAGGGGGGCGCCGGCCCTGGAGATCCAATCTCCCAAGGGGGGCAGCGGCCGGGGGTGTGGAGTGCCCCCCAAGGCAAGTGGTGCGCCTCCCCCCTAGGGTTTCCAACCTCAGGCGCAGGAGAGGCCCAAGGGGGGGCGCACCAGCCCACTAGGGGCTGGTTCCCCTCCCACTTTAGCCCACGGGGCCCTTCGGTATAGGTGGCCCCACCCGGTGGACCCCCGGGACCCTTCCGGTGGTCCCGGTACAATACCGGGTGACCACGAAACTTTCCCGATGGCCGAAACAGCACTTCCTATAATATAATTATTTACCTCCGGACCATTATGAAACTCCTCGTGACGTCCGGGATCTCATCCAGGACTCCGAACAACATTCGATTTGCTGCATACTCATATTCATACAACCCTAGCGTCACCGAACCTTAAGCGTGTAGACCCTACGGGTTCGGGTGACATGCAGACATGACCGAGACGGCTCTCCGGTCAATAACCAACAGCGGGATCTGGATACCCATGTTGGCTCCCACATACTCCTCGATGATCTCATCGGATGAACCACGATGTCGAGGATTCAAGCAACCCCGTATACTATTCCCTTTGTCAGACGGTATGTTACTTGCCCGAGACTCGATCGTCGGTATCCCAATACCTCGTTTAGTCTCGTTACTGGCAAGTCACTTTACTTGTACCGTAATGCACGATCCCGTGACCAGACACTTGGTCACTTTGAGCTCATTATGATGATGCACTACCGAGTGGGCCCAGAGATACCTCTCTGTCATACGGAGTGACAAATCCCAGTCTCGATCCGTGTCAACCCAACAGACACTTTTGGAGATACCTGTAGTGCACCTTTATAGTCACCCAGTTACGTTGTGACGTTTGGTACACCCAAAGCACTCCTACGGTATCCGGGAGTTACACGATTTCATGGTCTAAGGAAGAGATACTTGACATTGGAAAAGCTCTAGCAAAACGAACTACACGATCTTGTGCTATGCTTAGGATTGGGTCTTGTCCATCACATCATTCTCCTAATGATGTGATCCCGTTATCAACGACATCTAATGTCCATAGTCAGGAAATCTTGACTATCTGTTGATCAACGAGCTAGTCAACTAGAGGCTTACTAGGGACATATTATGGTCTATGTATTCACACGTGTATTACGATTTCCGGATAATACAATTATAGCATGAATAAAAGACAATTATCATGAACAAGGAAATATAATAATAATCCTTTTATTATTGCCTCTAGGGCATATTTCCAACAATTCGGGCCGACCGGCACTCCTCATATCTAACCCAAATTTGGGATTGATATGAGGAGGCCCGACCGCATCTGCCATGTCATCCCACAGACATGACCCACCAGAAATTGCACCAAATCAATCAAGTCCCACCCAATCCACCGCCCTCCTCCCGCGTCCGTCTACCATTTACCATGCCCACATCCTTGCCGCCACCCCTACCCGCCATTCTAGATGTCGTTGTCGGGTACCCAAACCCCCACTGACGCAGCAGATGTTGCCTCATCGTCGGTCGTGGGACTCATGTCCATGGCCGAGTTGCAAGACGGAGAATTCGAGGATAATGTTTACTGACGCAAGCCTCATGGATGGGCAAGCAAGGAAGTGGCTTCAGAGGAAGAAGGAGATCAACGAATACAGAGAGTACGAGGCTGCGAGAGCGGTAATGGCAGTTGCAGACGCGAAACAGAAGGCGGCATGGATGGCATCAGAAAACTCCATCATGTTGGGCAGCCATGGCCTGGGTTTGAATTTCATTTTGGCAATGCCGAGATTGTTGAACTGTGATTTGTTTTGCTTTGTTGTATTGTTGAATTGTGACGAATTTGTGCTATATGATCCATATGTATGGATTGCTTTGAGGGTTTAGATTTGAGGAGTGTGGCTGCCTGGCAAGACATGTGAGGGGACGTCTGACACTCTCTGTAGACGCATCAATAAAAATCCACCATTATGCTTTATTCGAGTCAATAAAAATCCACTCTTTATCTAAAAGACATCCCATGCAATTGCCAAGTTTTGTGCCTAACTCCAAAATGGCGTTTGTTGTACGATGGATGAGGATACACTTATTCAAAAATATTATTGATATATTCCGTTTTATGTTACATGGCTCATATTTTGCTGGTCTAATTATTGTTGAAACTTGAAATTTGGGATATGTCGATGATTTTTTTGAACACGGTACAGACGCAAGTGCTTATATACACGCGCATAGCCGCACACTCACCCCTATGAATACACACACGCACAACCTACCCCTATGAGCACCTCCGAAAGACTGAGCCGGCATATCATCTTGAAATTTACGAAGTCGCCGTAGTCACCTCGTCGTCGACGGGAATGTCTCCTTCCACTGAATGTGCATCGCCGGAAATCCTGAAATAAATCCAGGAATAAATGCGAGCAACATGACTTTAACCCTGGTGGACTGCGGATATCACAGTCCCTCTATCCATCCAACCACAGGTTGAGTGAATTAACTCACAAAAATACTAGTGGGAAGTTCTGCAGCTATACCATCTCATCCGTCACCAATGAACATGAAGCGTACCCCATCAAATCCGTTGGTTCATGGATGCAAAATCCCAAAATATCATCCCTTTCCAATCGTTCAAACTTCCTACTGGACATTTACCGGGTACTAGCAGCGTGCAACGCTAGGCCATGCACGGTCCCCGTGGAACATTAACATGTACTTAGAATTTCTACTCCTAATGTCTCAGTTGGTAGGTCGCGTTCCGCGTTTTATTTTCGTCCCACCACTTTCGTCCGATTTGTTTTCGTCCTCCTCTTCCACCACGCTCTTTCACCTTGGTTTTTTTTACATCATCCTTTCCCACGCACGCGCACAAAAAAACCCCCGAGTGACACAAAAAAAACCCCGAGTGACCCATCTGCCCTATCCCTAACCCGCTCTCGTCTCCCTCTAGGACGCAGCAACCCACCGAATCAAATCCCGTCGCCGGGCTCGTCTGCCTCGCCGTGGCCGATGAATGCGTCGGCTGCGGCCACGCCCCCTCTCCAAACGGCGGCGATGATGGAGGGAGCAGCTCACGCTGCCAGGCTCCCGACCGAACGCGTCGGGTCCTCTCTCCTCGAGGCCAACCCCTCCTATTCATCGCATCTCTCCCTGACTCCGTCTCCTCCACGAGATCAAGATGTAGCACCAACCCACGCCATGGACGCCCTTGCCAGCTGCATCTCTCCATGCGCCGCCACTCCTATGACACCGCCGCCCGGCAGTCTCCACCAGCACCACGACGGGCGTGGCCTCTGCACGCGCCGTCACCTCCCCTCCAGATCCGGTCGTCGTCGAGGGCATATCCATCCAGCAGTGCGGCGTCACCTCCCCTCCAGATCCAGCCATCGTCAAGGGCGTGTCCATCCAGCAGCGCGCCGTCATCCCAATCATCACCGTCCACGGCGTCATCGCCCAGGCCCAGTCAGGGGCCGGCAAGACCTCCATGATCTCCCTCTTTGTCTGCCAGGTCATTGAGACCAACGTCCACGAGTAAGATGCCCAGCCCTCCCCCTCTCCTACCATCGCTGGATTTGTCAAATTGATTTTTTGGGCGAAGAATTTGATTTTAGGGTTAACCTGCTCGTCACATTCGCGGATATTCATTCATGTGTCGGACCACATGTGTACAGGTGATTTCTGCATAGCTTTTGTGTATGACGGCTGGAGGACCAACTCAGACCTCGCTTGCCTCAGGGTCAGGAGGTCCAAGGCGCCACAAGACCGGGCCAGGAGTTTGTGTAAACCTGGGCCAGGAGTTTATTTGATAAAGGTTTCAATTTGCGCCCCATTTCATGGATTAACGATGCCAAGAGCATACCATTTATACAAAGTCCCAAGATCGATGTCTTCTCACATATCTCACATAATAACTACTTGTGCTCTGTTTTTTTCTTTGTATTCGGTTTCCAGAATGATTGGCCACACCTACCTAATAAGTTCGGAATTTAACCATGAGCCCCTTCTGGCTTGGTTCCATATTCCAAGGCCCTTCCATAATCCAATTCTTTGTCCCGAACCATCCATTGAAGAACATAGAGTGTGCAGAATATCAGTTTGTTATATTTGCATCAAATGAACTATGGGAGCACTTGAACAATCAGGAAGTTGTGGATATAGTTCATTGTTCACCTCGGAATGTAAGATGATTTGCCATACTTCCTCATATATTACTCTTTCCCAGTGTACTAAAATATGCTTCTCATTTTAGTCTTGCCTTATATTGTTGATATGTAACCCAAATAGGTTAAACCGAATGCTGTATCGAAACATGTAGTATTTACTTGTAAAAGAGCAACTGAGAGCCTGGTGGGTCGGGATGAAGGAAGAATACCCCTGAGAGCCCAAACTCAAGTTCGAAAATATATGCAGAATATATGTTTGCCTCTGCTATATACATATGTAATTTTCCAGTCTGTGTTTTCTGCTCCTCTTTGGCGCAATGTGGAAGATGTTGGTTTTAAAGGCTAGCAGGGCAGCCAGTGGTGGAGTAATCAGTCGTTTATGAGGTCATGGAGCCCAAGACCGGATGCAGCAGAAGAAGCAGCGTCGTTGCCGTGCACTAAGAAGGTCAACAGAGTCTGTGAGGCGGAAGATCCATAGCATACAGGTGAGTCAGTAGGTGCTCATTTTATCTTTCTTCTTATTTTCCAATTTTATTGTTCTTTTCTGCATTAGAGTAGAATGAATATTTGTATTACCATCTCTTCTTATAGTTGTAAATCCTGTGCATCAGTTGGGGTAAGCTTCTCAAATGCCTAACACCAATTAGTCTTCTAAAACTGAAGCATAGACAAAATTCAGTTAATGATCGAAGTTTCTTTTTAAGCGGTACACTATATTGCTAACCGAGGGAACTTTTATTTGTGTTGCTTGTTTTTTCTAACAATCACTTGAGTGTGTTGTTTGCATTTTTTCAACCATCCATCGCTGAACCTACAAGAGCCTGGTACCAATCATACTACTTGGAGAACCTAAGAAAGTTGTTTCTTCTGTCTCCACTAGAAACTGGAAATGAGAACACCATCTCTGCGTAACTGAACCAAGTGACTGAAAAATTATGTTATATGGTACAACCTCACGAGAGAATTATTTCTGTACACGTAGAACACAGTTACATTTCTGAAGGCTTGTAAATCACACAACTTGCCTTGGACGCTTATTGACTTATAGTATTATAAACTGTCATTGTAAAGGTGGTTGTCTCTTTACCGAATTGCTCCTCAATTTTGTAGATTCGAGCAGTTGTTTATGCTCATAGGACTACTAGAGAAGATTTACATGTAGCCTGAGAAGAAGACTGATGAAGATCTTGATTGTACCACTGGATGTGTACATGTACTTTACTCTGAATGTATGCATCATCTAATTTTGACTCAATCTAGGCAGGAAGAAAATGTATCCAACCAAAGGGAACATCATATTTTGTTAGTTGCCAATGTACGATACCTAAGCCTGAACACTAACCTAAGGTCATGTTTCTCCTTCTTAGCTTATTTTAAGAGGAACTGGGCATGTTTGCTTCTGTCTTTCTTTATTGGCTAACAAGCAAATTTTCTAGCTTCCGTAAAAAATAAATACAGCAAGATCAGTCTGGAATCTGAAATATATATATATATATATATGTATCTTGAACTCTTCTTCTTGCAGCGGATGCGTTGGATATGCCATTCCTCAATGTGTACCTGGATTCTCTTTGGGCACCTAATTTTTGGGCAGGTGTTATGCTAGCAGCCCGCTTCGCTTTGGTCTTCAGATTAAGCAATTCTCTGCATTCAAGGGAAATGTCAATAGCTGCTCTCCAAAGGTATGCCAAATTAATATGTTGTCTTGTCACCATACCTTTCGATTATCTGGATGCAAATAAAAGTAGAAAAATCTTCTAAAGTATCCTAGAAGAAGCTCTCAGTTCTAATGAAACCCTTCAATTTAAACTAGGATATGACTTGCCATCTGTTGTAAAAGTGGACATAATGTTGACTTGAAATCGTGTTTGTGAAAGACCAACTGATTTCTTATATTTCATTCGAGTAATTTCGACTGTAGAATGACACATTAGCCATAAGTCATAACACATCTAGAATTCATGTACTGAATACAATCGTGAATCCTGAACCTTGATGTTGTATTAGATATATGATTATCCTGTTTATACAAACTTTTATTGGTGCAGCCAACGTCGGTCTGTAGTCATCTGCTGCGTCAGGTTGGCCACGACGAGGAGACGGACGCGACTGCGTCGTCCCATCGACCTCCGGGGCCTTTGATATCTCAGGTTAGCTCAAATGTTATGTTTCTTCTTGGGTTATAATATATTAATATTTGCTGATTCTTCACTAGATTCCTCTGTTCTTGCAGGGTGTGTGTCATGTTATGTTGGGTTTCCTGTGATTTCGGTGCGGGTAGCTACATAGCGTCCGTGGGCCATGCGTGTGACATGCATGCTAGGTAATCTTGACTCCGGTGCAACGGTGCTGGAACCGCCTCCGCTGGTTACGACCGCCGTGGCTATGCTTGAAGGCAGAATCACCACGATGACTGTAGTGGCCGCACTCAGATCAGAACGGCAGCCACGGTATATGATCAAGCCTTTACTGTCGTCCTTTGAATTTGGGATCACGTGCATCTGCAAGAGAAAGAGCATGAGAGCCTAAGAGGGTAGTACCACATTACGAACAAGTTGTTTTTTATCCATGGAATTGATCTGATGCGAAGCTGATGCCACATAAAAGGTTAACTGAGTTCTTATCTCCAATATGTCGTGATGTTACAGTTCAATTATTTTCACCTCTCTAGCCACTATGCACGGAAGGTGTTTGCTAATTTGCACAATGATATTTTCTGGTAAAATACACTAATATTACCTACAATTTTTTCACGTTTTAGTGATGTCCTCTTATTAATCCCTTCTATAATCAAATCTGATATGTATTTGTTCATCTAGGCATCTAGCTGCAGGCGGAATAACAAGATTCAGTGTGTGCAACGACAACAATAAATAACATGTCATTAGGGAGACTTCTGACAATTGAACCCTGCATTTTTTTGGCATTAGTACAACTCTTCTACTGCATTATTCAACTATGGGCGATGAAGCTGATATAGGGTGTGGACTAGACAATTTATTCAGTTTTCTTCAAGAAGGTATGCAGATTGGGCATCAAAGTAGACGACAAAGGATGACATTCTGCACCTTACAACTTAAAATTTGAAAGATACTTTCTATTTTATATTGATGTGATCGCCAGCAAGAACAAATTTTTGACTGAATTTGTTTCATTAAAGTGAAGTTGTTCGGACTTTTCTTTGAATGTTTCTTTTAGTTGCGTAAAAAAGCATTGTGGGTAATGTTTTTTTGAGCTGATTCTGAGTAATGTTTGGTTCCATGCAGGACCAAGGAATGAACACGAAGCAAATTATAACTCTCAGGTTCATGGTTTAGGAGCAGGAAAGAACACTTCCAATTGTGTAGATGGGTCATCCGTAGCATTTCTCTAATTATCCTTATAGAGACTGATTTGGATTGTTGAAGGAAAGGATCTCAATTCTCAATAGCAAACCGCACTGGGACATCTTGGACCTATTCTCCACATTTCTGAGCTAGGTGAGTTGGACAGCATGTCATGGGGGGAAATCATTTCTTCCTTCCAATCCGTGGGCTAAATTTGTTATCATCATATGTTTTAAATTTTGTGTCATCCTTGAACTTTTGAGGAATTGTTAGATATGTTGGTGAGCGAGCAGGCGGCGCTAGACATGGCAGGGCAAGAGAGCACGAGGGAGAATGTCAAAGGGGGCAACATAAATGAGAGTTCACCATTATGCTCGTGTGGTCAGAACCTAGAGCATGGATACAAGACCTCCATCATCGTCTATGGACATCAGAGCAGAGGAGAAGTGATGATGGACATCAGACCAGTGAAGACAGTGAGCATGGGCTCCTAGACGATACTTATCATATCATATTCTCAGTATATAGTCAAAAACTGTATGCCACATACGTTGTGAATTACTATGTTATTTGATCATTGAATTTATTTCTAAAAAAATATGTGGCAACACACGACATTCAACTATAACTTCAACTTCAAGGGTGAACTTGTGGGTTTAGTCTTTATTTAAGCAATTAATGGGCAAAATAACCATCTCTCTATCTAACCAATTGATCAGTGAATTGAATAAGTCAAGAGTAAAAAATTGTATCAGGTAATAACTGCATAAATTAATCCCATGACAAGTATAACTACACGAACATTGGCAAGGCACATGCAGCCGACTATATAGATCATATTGGCAAACAGACTAAGCTAAATTCTCGAGGAATTTGACATAGGTCTTGCAAATTAAACAACAAAAAAAGTGTGCAAACCACAAAGGTGCAGTAGTCATATCATACATCTCTAACAGAAGTGTTGAACTGCAGTTACATTATATTATAGCTGAAGATGGAGTGGGTTCTGTACTTGTATATACATGTATTGACCAATATGTATATCAAAATCTTCTAGAACATCCACATTGAAGAAGATTTTTCCCTGTATGATCATATTGTTTTCACTTCCTTCACCAACAAGGCAAAGAACTAAACAGAAAACAATCACTGATCTGCCATTACCTGTGAGAAAGAATTGGTTTGTAAAGGGGACAAACTCGCCTGTGAATAGGAGATCTACTAGGACGATGAGGTCGCAACCTTCTTGGTGGATTCCTCATCCAAATATGACAACATCCACCATCTGATCAAACATAGGCCCCACACTATCACCATTTGATTCCGAATGCCCAAGTCAGTCGAAGTACCTAAACTAGAGGGAGCAACTGAACAAGAGTCTTCCCAAAGCCAATGCGGGAGCCAAGCACGCCACTGGTGCCGGCGAGCACATGAGGCACACCGACAACGCACCGCATCTTGGCCGGCTTAGAGATGCCCACCTCTCGTGTCACGGTCAGCACCTCATCCTCTAGCCGGCCCTCCACCGAGTACATCAAACTTTACATGACGCATTGCTCCTGCGCCTCCCGATACACTAGCGCGGGAGGGACGTGAGCTGGTTGAAAACAATCCAAGCCGAAGGAGGACATCTGCATCTATGCCGACACCACGGTGGGTGGGTGGCTGGGGGGGTGTTGGCTGCGTGGGGGAGAACATCTTCATTTCCCTAATATGTTGAGAGAGTAAAAAAAACTCATTGAGATGCACACACTTCAAACGAACTGCATTTTTATTAATTGCAGAATTTTATGCCACCGTCTTTTTTATACACGCTGAACTCATGCAGTGTGTTTATATATGGAACCAGAAAATATGTATTAGAAAGACTGAAATTTATAGCAATACAACTATAAGTCGTATGCAACATCCACATGATGAATTACAGTTTATTTAAATGATACTATCTCTCTATATAGTTTTGGCTCGTGGCAACGCATGGGCATTATACTAGTAATAATGGTTTCCCTGGCCGGCCGGCCGGCCGGCCGGGCCGATATGAGTGCACTGACCGAAATCATGACTCAGTCCAGGCCTAGTCGTGTTCTTCCTCACGGGCGCACAGCATCTGACAAAGCCCGGCTCCCCTGCTTATTCCTGCCGCGCGCCAGGAGCTAGCTTCGCTTCGAAGGCAGCTCGACCATGCTGCTAGTGACGCGTCAAGTCACGCAGCGACCTCACAGCATCCGTCGCATTTCCTCCGGTCCACTGCGAGATTGGCGCTGAGCGCGCCAGGCAGCGCCTCGGTTTTCTGGACAAGCGTGCAACCTTTACCACAGACCGATGATGACCATTGGATCAAAGATTCAACGGCCGAGAATCGCTGGAGCATGCGAGCATGTAAGAGCAACTCCAACGGGCCGACCCAAACGGACGGCGCTTTTATCCGCCTTTTGTCCGTTTGGATCGGCCCGGCAGACACAAACGTCCGGCGCTGTGTTTGGGTCGGCGCGAGCGCCCAATGCTGGCCCGACCCATTTTTGTCTGCGCGTAAAAAAAAAGTTAAAAAGCTTTTTAAAAATAAATACATGCATTTAATTAAACATAAAGCCGGCCACGAAGGCCGGCGAAAGTCCACATTACATTAATTAGCATAAAAACACTAAAAACTAGACGACGCGCTGCTCTAGGCTTCCTCGTCGGCGGCGGAGTCTGCGTCGGTGCCGGTGAGGTCGATCAGCGTCGGCGCAGGGCCGGCCCAGGGGAACACCGTGTTCCAGAGGGTGGCGATGTCGAGCTGCGCCACCGCTGCCTGGGCCTGCTGCGCCTCCTCGTCGGCCTTGCGCTCGACCATCTCCAGGCGCTCGCCCTCCCGGCGCTCCTCGGCCAGCCGAACGCGGCGCCAGTGGTCAAGGAAGGCCACCTCCTGCTTTGCCGTCGCCCCGAGCCAGATCGGCGGAGCGCTGACCCACTCACGCACTACTCCGGTCCAGGAGTAGCGCTCGAGGTAGGCCTGTTCCTCCGGCTCGGCTTTGGGCGGGGACGGCGGGGTCACCGGCGGCACGACGAAGTCGCCCGCCGCGGAGAGGGCCATGGCCTCCGCCATGGCAGCCTGGAAAGCCGCCTCATCCGCCTCCCTCCACCACGCATCCTCCTCGCTCTCCTTAATGGCCGCCTGATAGGCGGCCTCGGCCTCCTGGTCCTCGTCGCGGACGACGAGCGGGGGCGGCCGCAGGCTGCGGTCGACGCCGCGGACGCCGCGTCGTCTCGCCTTCTCGTGCTCGAAGGCGAACCATCGAGCCCAGTTGGGCGAGTCGACGGCGTACTGCGGTTCGGCGCGCTGCTCCGGCGTCAGCAACGCCCGCCGGCGCCGCACCTCCTTCGCATGGGCCCTCGCCGATGATGTCTACTACACAACCTTCTTCTTGTAGACGTTGTTGGGCCTGCAAGTGCACAGGTTTGTAGGACAGTATCAAATTTCCCTCAAGTGGATGACCTAAGGTTTATCAAACCATGGGAGGCGTAGGATGAAGATGGTCTCTCTCAAACAACCCAGCAACCAAATAACAAAGAGTCTCTTGTGTCCCCAACACACCCAATACAATGTTAAATTGTATAGATGCACTAGTTCGGCGAAGAGATGGTGATACAAGTGTAAAATAGATAGTAGATATAGGTTTTTGTAATCTGAAATAATAAAAACAGCAAGGTAACTAATGATAAAAATGAGCGTAAACGGTATTGCAATGATAGGAAACAAGGCCTAGGGTTCATACTTTTACTAGTGCAAATTCTCTCAACAATAATAACATAGATAGATAATATAACAAGCCCTCAATATGCAACAAAGAGTCACTCCAAAGCCACTAATAGCGGAGAACAAACATAGAGATTATGGTAGGGTACGAAACCACCTCAAAGTTATTCTTTCGGATCGATCTATAAAAGAGTTCGTACTAGAATAACATCTTAAGACACAAATCACCCAAAACCCTAATGTCACCTAGATACTCCATTGCCACCTCAAACATCCTTGGGCATGATTATACGATATGCATCACACAATCTCAGATTCATCCAACCAACATAAAAGTACTTCAAAGAGTGCCCCAAAGTTTCTACCGGAGAGTCAAGAACGTGTGCCAACCCCTATGCATAGGTTCCCAATGTCACGAAACCCGCAAGTTGATCACCAAGACATACATCAAGTGTTCTCATAAAAGACTCAATCCGATAAGATAACTTTAAAGGGGAAACTCAATTCATCACAAGAGAGTAGAGGGGGAGAAACATCATAAGATCCAACTATAATAGCAAAGCTCGGGATACATAAAGATCGTGCCATAGAGGGAACACGAGAGAGAACATGAGAGAGAGAGAGAGAGATCAAACACATAGCTACTGGTACATACCCTCAGCCCCGAGGGTGAACTACTCCCTCCTTGTCATGGATAGCGCCGGGATGATGAAGATGGCCACCGGTGATGGGATCCCCCTCCGGCAGGGCGCCGGAACGGGCTCCCGAGAGGTTTTTGGTGGCTACAGAGGCTTACGGCGGCGGAACTCCCGATCTATCTTCTGTTCTGGAAGTTTTAGGGTACAAGAGTATATATGGGTGTAGGGGGTACGCCAGAGGAGCTACGGGGGCCCCACGAAGCAGGGGGGCGCGCCCGGGGAGGGGGGCACCCCCCACCCTCGTGGGTAGCCCGTATCTCCCCTGACGTGCACTCCAAGTTCTCTGGGTCACGTTCGGTGAGAAAATCACGTTCCCGAAGGTTTCATTCCGTTTGGACTCCGTTTGATATTCCGTTTCTTCGAAACACTGAAATATGCAAAAAAACAACAATTCTGGGCTGGGCCTCCGGTTAATAGGTTAGTCCCAAAAATAATATAAAAGTGGAAAATAAAGCCCAATATAGTCCAAAACAGTAGATAAAGTAGCATGGAGCAATGATGCTCACATAAAAGATAAGAATTGAAACATAACGGGAGCATCATGAAGCATATGACTAGCACATTTAAGTCTAACTCACTTCCTATGCATAGGGATTTTGTGAGCAAACAACTTATGGGAACAATAATCAACAAGCATAGGAAGGTAAAACAAGTATAACTTCAAAACTTTAAGCACATAGAGAGGAAACTTGATATTATGCAATTCCTACAAGCATATGTTCCTCCCTCATAATAATTTTCAGTAGCATCATGAATAAATTCAACAATATAACCAGCACCTAAAGCATTCTTTTCATGATCTACTAGCATAGAAAATTTATTACTCTCCTCATAAATAAAATTCTTCTCATGAATAGTAGTGGGAGCAAACTCAACAAAATAACTATCATATGATTGAAAATTAAGATCAAGATGACAAGTTTCATGGTTATCATTATTCTTTAAAGCATACGTGTCATCACAATAATCATCATAGATAGGAGGCATGCTTTCATCATAGTAAATTTGCTCATCAAAGCTTGGGGGACTAAAGATATCATCTTCATCAAACATAGCTTTCCCAAGCACTAGTGCAGAACTAGGCTTTAGTGCCGGTTTGTGACGGCCTTTAGTGCCGGTTGGGGAACCGGCACTAAAGAGTGGGGACTAAAGCCCCCCCCCTTTAGTACCGGTTCGTCACGAACCGGCGCTAAAGTGCAAACACGTGGCACGAGCCAGGCCCGTGTGCGTGTAGGACATTAGTACCGGTTGGTAACACTAACCGGTACTAAATGTTTGGGTGTTTTTTTAATTTTTGCTTTAATTTTGTGTTTTCAATTTGGCTTTATTTTCCATTTAATTCTTTTTTGTTTGCTGGTATTTCACGATACTACAAATTGTACACGTTATGCATATATATTAAATAGATTTTCTCGTACGTAGAACCGCATATATATATAATATATATCATCGAATGTCTCACAGCCAACACCATTAACTATTCACACATACACATGTACATACATATACAATTTCTCCTACATGTTGCCTTGGTGCCTTTGGAGCACGATGACAAGTGGTTCATGGGGGCGGTAGCGGGTAATAGTATTCTCCTTTCGGATCTATGACCTGGTCGAGCAAAAATCCGGCTATTTCCTCTTGAAGTGCTTGTATGCGGTCCGATGGTAGGAGCTTATCCCGCACCGATCTGAACTGTTAAGAAGGAGATCAATATGCATGTGTGTTAGTTGTGTGACTAGATATCGATAATGGTGTGAATAGTGTTCTGACAAAAACATATCAAGTCCTGTCCATCAGATCTGCTCCTTTCGCACGTCATCATGCGAATGTTTTCGCAAACGTAGAATGCACACAGATTATTCCCCGACGCCTGCCTCAGGGCCTTTACGAGAATGGAAAATCATATAATGATTAATCAAGCATGATAATTAATTAATAATATTGAAACAAGAATTAAAGAGATGGTAGCTAGCTAGTACTACTTAATTACTTACCTTGGGTCGATGCGAAAACAATGTTTTTGGCCACGTGCCTGGAGTCACCTTGATGAACTTTGCCCATGCCCTGCCCGCCGGCAAAGAAAATTAATAAAGGGTTTATTAAATAGTTCATATCAGGAACTAATAGTTAATAATGATTGAAATTACCTGTTGACTATCCCCTTCACGATGGTGTAGTCTTTATCTTCTTTAGTCAGTGAGTCCAGTAATTCAACTTTTCCTTCCTCAACTTTAATGTCTAACAAGACCCAGTGCCAACTGCATACGCACACGTTTGCATGTCTTAATTAAGCGGGCATGTGCATAAAATTAATCAACTACCATAAACCGTATACACTTAATTATTAATATCTAGCTAGCTAGTAAGCAAAAACAGAATTTGTAGTACAAGACAGTGTGACTCACGGGAAGTTGTAAGGAAGTAGTATATCTTCATTGGTATTGAGGCGCTTCAAGAACTCTAGCATGCTTTCCTCTACTTCAGCTTGACAATGTTTAATCTGCCATATGTCCTCATTAATGGTATTTGGGTCAATGAACCCAACGCCATAGCGTCCAGATTTTTTCATTTCATACATCTTCATCCTGCATATAATACCACAGAAAAAGAATATAGTTAGGATAATTACATGTAATGATTGATCAAAATTATCACTACATAACTAGCTTGAGACTTAAATTACAGAAAGAAATCACTTACAGACAATAGCAACTAACGATAGACTTGTCAAGTGTGTCTTGATTAAATAACTGAAATAGTTCTGGATACTCAATGGTCAGAGCTTTCTCATGGTAATAATGCTCATGCTTGACATTCGCCATGAGGGACTCTCGATTGGAAATCTTGGTAATGTTCATGTACCATTGATGCAATTGATACATTCTCGTTGGGAGGTCCTTGACCTTGTCTGGATGGACCAAAGGTTTGCCCCGGACATATTGCCATGCTATTTCCGATTCTTTAAGCGCAGGCATGGGCTCGATTTCGAGGAGTTGTCCAACAGAGATATTGAGCGTTTGAGCCTGCATTATATGATCCTCTGTTATTACCACATCACCATGCTGGGGAACACTAACGGTTTGCCCACAATAATATTTGGTGCCCGTACTACTCCTCTCATGTGTTGTTGGCACAACAAGCGGGGGGATCGCTTGCGCCGCCTGTTCTCCCAACTGGGGAACGGTTTTCCCACATTTTTTGCCAGCTGCTTGTTGGCTCGAGCTTGAGCTCGCTTCCTTCTGTAGTCGTGCTCAATGTGCCTTCCTGATTTGGCGCTCATAGTCCGAGTCAACAGGCTTGGGAGCTGGTTCTCTAGCCATACGAATGAAGTGGTCAATTACTTTCTCAGGCACTTTCTCCTTTGGCGGCGGTGCCGGTTTCGGTCCAAAATGGGCGTCCACTTGGGCTTGCACTATGGCTGTGTTTTGCTCCTTAGTCATGTCGTAAGGCCTCTGAGGAAGAGGAGCGAGGCTTGGACCATATTTATATCGCTTGCCTTCGCCTGTACTTCCTGAACTAGCTCGACTCGTACCACTATGCACCAAAGCTGCGGGATGTCTCTTCTGCGATTGCTGAGACGGCGAAGACGGCTGGCGTGGAGTTGGACTAGGAGAAGTGGCCTGACGATGTGCCGGACTTGAAGCAGGAGGTGTGGCCTGACACGGTGTCGGACTTGCAACCAGAGAAGTGGCATGACACTGTGCTAGGCTTGAAACCGGAGGAGTCAGCTCACGCATTCGGGGACTTGGAGGAGGTGGCGGACTTCGAGGAGGAGTCGTCTCGCGCGTTCATGGACTTGGAGGAGCGGGAGTCTACTGACGGGGTGGCGGACTTCGAGGAGTCGGCAGACGACGCGGTGTCGGTGGACTTCGAAAGATGATGCAATCCTTTCTCCATAGGATGATACGATGTATGGCCTCTCCCAGTGTGCGCTCGTCTTCACCTCCAGGAATGTCAAGCGTTAGCCCCGAATATGGGTCCACCACTTCATCAACCATGACACGAGCATAGCCCTCTGGAATCGGGATGCAATGGTAGGTTGCTTCGGGGGTAACTGGAAAAGCAACGCCGTCCACCACCTTCATGGATATGTTCTTCATTTTGGAGTGTAGCTCACAGTTAGTGTTCTCTATGATGTCATCCACAGGGTATTTATCCAGCAGTGTGTCGCCCGGGGCAGAACCAACGCTGCTTCTCGGCATGGATGGGACGGTGCTATCCAATGCTGGACGATCATCCGCTTGCTGTTGCCGCTGCTGAGACCTCCTTTCCTGGCTAAGTGAGTTGATCTGTTGTTGCCGCTGCTGGAATTTGAGTGCCAGGTCCGCGTGCCTTGCTTCTAGGCCTTGAAGGCGTTCTGCGTCCTACTTCCTCTGCTCCTCCTCCAGCTTCCTTTTCTTCTCCTCCTCCATCTTCCTTCTTGCACGGCTCCTGTAGTCCTCGTTCCATTCTAAAAATCCCTCATACCAGGGAATAACGCCCATGCCTCGTGTTCTTCCCAGGTGTTCAGGATTCCCCAGGGCGCGCGTAAGCTCGTCGTTCTCTCTGTTGGGCGTGAACACCCTCCTTCGAGCTTCATCTATTGCGTCAATTATCTTTTGTTCGGCTCCTTTTAGACTTGCCTTCTTTGAAACTCCGCATGTCTTCGGGTCCAACGCTCCCCCATGCGCATAGAACCAAGTTCTGCACCTGGGGGGCCAGTGCCGGGTAACCGGAGTGACCCCTACATCCTCCATCTCTTGCTCAAACTTATCCCACTTAGGCAATCCCACCGTGTAGCCACCTGGACCCAGCCTATGGAACTGCGTCTTTCTTGCGGCATTTGCCTTGTTTTTCATCGACTGTTCCTTAGATATTTCTGAATCCTTAAAGGTCACGAAATCGTCCCAGTGCTCTCTTTGCTTCTCTAGTGTTCCCGTGAATTCTGGAGTCTTCCTTTCATTAGCGAGGTAGTTGGCCCATACAGTTTTCTTGTGGGTGTTGAATGCAATTGCCATCTTCTTAACAGTAGCGGCCTTGACTTTCTCCACATCTGCTTCAGTGAAATGATCTGGTAGGGTGAAATGTTCCATCAGAGATTTCACAAGGTCTTTTTTGGATCTTTTGTCGACCCAAGTAACACCTGGACGTTTAGTCTTTGGCTCTTTTCATTCTTGAATGGAGATCGGGAGTTTGTCCTTCACAAGAACTCCGCACTGATGAGTCCACTTGTTCACAATGTTCTTAGGCGTGAGGGGTTCGCCACTAGGTTTGATGGATTCGATGTGGTACTTTACACCATCCTTCAACAATGTGCCTGGGCCTCGCTTTGTCTTGCTGTCTGTAGAAGCAGATTTGCTCGATCCGGAGGGCTGAAAGAAGAAAGATCGATTCGTTAATATATCTTCAATAAAAAAACATGTGATGATCACCATGATGCATGCTTATATAAATATACCTCGCCGGTAGTGTTTGTTATTTGAAGATCAGCATTGTATGTGTCATCACAAACATTGTATGTGTCATAATCATAATCATAGTTCATGACTTCATCAGCCCGGTCGTCGAGATCGAATATCTTTTCATCACCCTCTGTGGTATTGTTAAGATATTGGGAGCCGTCATCTGCTTCATTCAGATCATCTAGCCTGTGAGGGCTGCGTATGATGTCGAACAATTCCTCTTCTCTCTCTCTGCCGGTATTGTCCGCCATAGCTTTTACGTTACTAATAATACAGAAGAAATATAAAACAATTTAGTATTCAAATTACAATGCATGGATGCAATTAATCAATAAGGAAAATTTGAATCTCGAATACATATATAATCTCGAATACATCATAGTCTTAATATATATAATCTCGAATACATTGTCTCGAATATTATATATCGAATACATCACTGGCTAGGTACCTAATAAAGATCGAGTACTACAAAAGAATCTAGGGCGCCACTCGCGGTGCCTGGGGCGCGGGCGGTGCACGCCCAAAGAAAAGGCACCATCACAGGATTATATCTCCGGTCATCTGCCCAAAGAACCCGCCAAGTAGTGGAGAACCTGACGTCGTCCATAGCAGCCATGTAGAGATGGACGTGCTCATCTTCCTCCCTGACACGGCGACGCACCACCTCCGGCTGGGCCGGCTGCCTCTGCACCAAATGTGGCCCACACGAACGCCACCAAAGAAGATCAGGGTCGATGACGGGACCCGAGGTCGGGTTCCTCACCAAGCGGCGCGCCCCTCTAGGTAGCACTTCCCAGTGCCAGCCCGGCGGAGCCCAGTCCCGGACATGGGTCCCCTGAAGCAGGACATCGTCGCGAACGGGTCGACGGCGAGGATGCAGGCCGGGCATATCATCGAGAACAAATACTATATGCCCGCAAAAAGTAACATTTTTTAAATGATTGGATTGTGATAACTAAAATTCTATATATATGCAAATTCTAACAATTTGACATTAATCTAATTCATCTAACTAAAACTAATTCTAAAATTTCCTGATTATATAACTAACATTTCCATAACAATTCTAATATTTATATAACTAAAAAACAGAAAAATTGCTAACATTTCTATAAATATTTATATAACTAAAAAACAGAAAACATTTATAACATTTCTATAAAACTAACATTTCTAATATTTATATAACTAAAAAACAGAAAAATTTATAACAAACAAACTAATGTGTGTAGTGTGTGTGTGTGTGTGTGTGTGTGTGTAGTACTGTGTGTGTGTGGACATGGCGGCCGGGGCGAGCTCACCGGCGAGGCGACGACGGGGCGGCGACGAAGGGGCGACGGGACGGGGCGGCGACGACGGGGCAACGGGACGAGGCGGCGACGATGGGGC